>NC_056726.1:1636020313-1636022813 GCF_019279795.1 Protopterus annectens | reverse complement strand
CCTGTGCTCCTCCCTCTTGTTAAAATACGTATTCACCACAGCCATGTCCATCCTTTTCACAAAATCCACTACCATCTGACCTTCTGCATTCCTTTGTTTAACACCATACCTACCCATCACTTCCTCATCCCCTCTGTTCCCTTCACCAACATGCCCATTGAAATCTGCTCCAATCACCACTCTCTCACCCTTGGGTACAGTCATCACCACTTCATCCAATTCACTCCAAAATTTTTCTTTCTCATCCATTGCACACCCAACTTGTGGAACATATGCACTAACAACATTCATCATTACACCATTAATTTCCAACTTCAATAAACATCACTCTATCTGACACTCTTTTCACCTCCAAAATACTCTTAGCATATTGTGCCTTCAGAATAACTCCTACACCATTTCTCCTCCCATCCACACCATGATAAAACAATTTGAACCCACCTCCGATACACCTAACCTCACTTCCCTTCCATCTGGTCTCTTGCACACACAATATACCAACCTTCCTTCTGTCCATCATATCAGCTAGCTCTCTCCCTATACCAGTCATACTGCCAACATTCAAAGTTCCGACCCTCACTACCACAGTCCTAGCCTTTCTCCTCTCTTCCTGCCTTCGGCCATGTCTTCCGCCTCTTCTCCTCCTTCGGCCAACAGTAGCCCAATTTCCGCCAGCACCCTGTAGGCTAACAGTACTGGTGGCGGTCGTTGTTAACCTGGGCCTTGACCGATCTGGTATAAAAATGTTTATTGGTGTCTGCATGAAATGAATTGGCGAAGTTTTACGCAGGATGCCCTTCCTGACGTAATCCTCCCCATTTATCCAGGCTTGGGACCAGCACAAAGAAATGCACTGGCTTGTGCATCCCCAGTGGCTGGGTTTTATACATATATATATATATAAACCTAGCTTCCTCCATATAAGCTGCAACAACTGAATAAAGCATATCCACAAAAACATTTATAATGGAATAACATTAACACACAGAAAAAAATGTAGGTAAAATTCCTGGACCTCATCTAATGAAAATTAAATTTTGCTTTATTTTTTAAATCATAAATCAACATCCTTACTCATATGACACCTACCATGTGTCCAGGACACAAGAGAATTGAGCATATTGTGGGTTAAGGCACTTTAACAAAGCTGAGTACTGATTTATCTGCTGCACATTCTAGCACTTTCTAAGCTAACACTTATGAAGTTTTAGAAATGATGATATGGTTTCATGCCACAGGAAGGAGCACCAACAGATGCAATGTTTGCTCAGAGAGTGCTGATGGAGAGAAATACAGAGAAAAGGAGTTGGATTGTGTCTTTGTTTTTGAACTTGGGGAGAAAGCAGACAGGTAGCTAAGAGAGAAGTTGTGGTATTGTGGGGAGAAGAGTCGAGTGGCAGAGAGTAAGAAAAGAGTGGCATATGATATGTACGAGGGTAGTGGTGGTGGTGGGAGGGACAGGACTGCAGTGATCCGCTTAAGGTGGAGGTGGGATTACAGCTCTGATCAGCTCTGAGTCCTTTCTTTTCTGCAGTGGTGGTGACAGGACAGGTTGACAGTGAGGACAGTTGGGGCCCCGTGGACTATGATGTTTGCAGATGACATGATGTGTGTAGGTGTGGTAGAATATCAGGTTGAGGAGGAGACTCTGGGAGAGGAGAGATATGCTCTAGAGAGAGGAGGAGCAGAGGTCAGGGGGGCTAGAGACAGAATATGTGTGTGAGTGAGAGAGGGTAGAGGGATGGTGGTGAGATGCAGGAGTAGAGTTTGGTAAAGGTGGACGAGTTTAAGTACTTGAGGAGATGATGGGGCATATTGGGAAAAGATGCTAGAGATGATCCGCTGTGGCGAACCCTAACGGGAAAAGCCGAAAGAGAATGATGAAGAGAATGATGAAAGTCTGACCTTAAAATGATTTATCAATCCATAACGCTTTCAACAGTCTGATATCTAAGCATGCAGTATTGTCGCTGGAGATAAGGAATCTGGAAGCACTCCACTCTGATTCATACCAGTGACCTCAATAAACCCTGCATCTTCTGTGTTTCCACACAAGTTACTTCCACTAATGGGTGCACATGACTTTCCATTAAATCTCACTTACTGAAGCAAATGTTTATATCCCTGTCCCGCCTGGTGGGACCTTTAGCATTATCAGATACAAAGGAAAAATATGGGGTTTTTTTTAGTCTCGCACAGCTTTCTATCATTAACTGAATGGTCAAAACAGGTACAGACTTGAAGGCAGCAAAAAAGGGAATTTTACATTTAGGCAGAGATTCAGAAAAAAATGTAATGCGGCCTTGTTGCAAAAAAAAAAAATAGTGCAATCAAAGTCGCATTGTGACTCAACAGGGATAAAATATTCAGAATTAGTAACACAGCATGGACCTACTGGGGTAGTAATGCATAAATAAACTATTTACTCATGAAACTGGTAGATATTGTGCAGAGATATGGACTGCATTACAACAGGTCACATGTCCTAGGCACAGTAGCA
>NC_056726.1:1635792813-1636015313 GCF_019279795.1 Protopterus annectens | reverse complement strand
CCTGGACTGTTCGCCCCATGACGGCTCAACCACAATGCATTTCTATACAATTTCATGTATAAATTTATATGTATTGTATATGTGATTTTTTAGGGGACAGTTCAACCCCGGATTATTTGACCGCAGACTATCTGACCCCACATATATTCTTTTAAGTACTTTATTATTAAGTTATTAATTAATCAATTATTCAATAATAACACTTAATTTTTCATTTTAAGTATATTTTTATTATTATTTTATTTCATTTAATTATTGCATTGGTTAGTATAAATATAACATTTAAATCTTTAACATATAATAACTAGTGTTACGTTTTAACATATTATGACTACTGTTACTTTATAACATACCGTCAATTAATTTTTTTTTTATTTTATATTATGTTGATATGTTAACTTACCTATTATCTGCTATAAATAATCGATTTTTTATTCAGGTTAATATGCCTTCTTCATCTTGAACATTTATGCTACCACCAAAGCTCAAGCAGCAACATCTAATTTTCACCATTTCCCACCGTCTAACATCAAAGCACATCAGAACCTCAGGAAAGTGGATATGGATGTATGAGTAAATGCAAACACGCTTGATTTCCAGCAACATTGATAGTATGTAGTGCTGCAGAGGACTTGACTTTATTGCAGAGTGCAAAGACAAACATACACAGAATACAGTCTAATCCATCTACAGTGCACAAACATTCCTAAGTAAAACACTGTGGGAAGGATTCATGATAGCTTGCATGGAGTCTAAGAGCTGTGTAAGACTCCCTGCAGCCATCGCGATCCAGGAACAGCCCGAAATCCCGTGTAAGAGAAAGCTAAAACGACTCTTACACGGGCAAGGCGTGGATATGCTAATCATCCCACTTGCAGCCGAAAGACATGCAAATGAGGTAGATTAGCGATCCACGAAGCTGAAACCAGCCCGTGTAAGAGTCGAGTTAGTTGCAGAAATGTACTCAGTTGACAACAGAGTACGTTACTGCAAATAACACAACAGAGCCATGACAGCTCCAAATAAAGTGTGCAAATGTTACAGACAGCATGCCAATGGCCAAATATGTGGCCATTGGCATGGTAAACTGATGCAAACATGAAAAAAAAAATTTTTTTTCAGAGATCGGCGATGTTTAAACGCAGCGCAGCCCCGTGCAAATGGGCTGCGCTATATAAAACTGAAAAATGAAGGTTAGAAACCCACAAATGTGGGTTTTATGTAATGCATGGATTTGCCATGCAGGGACTAGCAGACCAAAAACAACATGGCCACCGTCTAGTGGTTGCTAAGGGGGGAAGCTGAGTGTAAGACATGTAACTAAGCATTAGTAGGCAATCCTATGTAAATGAATGGAAGGATAGTGAATCACACTGTCACATAGCAAATGAGCACAGTCCGTGTAGTGTAAGAGTTAGATAAGGGAGAGTAACAGAGTAGGAGATAGGTGACATCACAGGGGGGAATGTCAGGAAGAAAGCAAGCTCATTGGAGCAAAGTGGTATGTGAAATATATCAATCACACAGCAGAAAAAGAGGAGTGTCAATAGATAAGCATGAGAAAGTCAAGAAATGGAAGGTGTACACTGTGGCCAACACCAAAGTTTCTTGCTGTACGTGCATGCGTGCGTGTGCGCGCTGGGAGGCGCGAGTAAGACAGAGTGCACACGTGTAAGGCACAGTAAGCATGTAGGAGCCTGTTTAAAGATCTGTAAACCTGTTTGCGCTGGTGTGCGTGCATTTTAACCCAAATAAGCAGAATCGAGTCCGTGTAAGCATGTGTGCGCACGTGGTAGCCACTGTGAGCATGTTTTCGCTGGTATGCGAGCTGCTCCCCCTGAGGAAACAGAGAGGAAAAGGAAGCAGAAGAAATAGTAGAAAACTAGCAGGGAATACCTGTAGAGGTAGCAGGTGAAAACAATTAGAAGCAGGCAATTACACAGGCAGAATACAAGCCCAGCCCAGCACTTAAAACACTGCAAACAGCATTGCAGTATGTTTCTCTCAAGAGATACAGCAAGACAGGAGTAAGCAAGTAGAAGTGAAAACTGAAAAAGCTGCACTCAGACCAAACATGCTAGGGGCTGCCATAGCTGTCATAAGGAGACATAGGAGACTTGCTGAGGGTGATGACAATGGAAATGCTGCCAGACAACCCACAGTGAGGAGACGGAGAAGAGTGTACAGGCCCAGGGTCACCTACCAGGGGTTACATGAGCTGGAGATAGTGGAGCGCTATAGAGTGGACAGAGGCCTCCTGCAGCAAATTGTCGAGCTGTGCAGGCTACGCCTCACACACAGAACCAACAGAGGGGAACCCATCCCAGTGGAAACCAAGGTATGTGTTGACCTAAGAATACTAGCAACAGGTAGCTTCTAGAGACCAACTAGTGATATGATGGGGATATCACAGGCATCAGCCCCCATGGTACTGCAGCAGTTCCTGGATGCCATGTCAGCACATGTCGGTGATCATGTATATTTCCCCAATGTCCGTGAGGTATTGGCCAGCAATATGCGTCTCTTCCAGCAAATAGCGGAATACCCTGAGGTAGTGGGTGCAATAGACTGCACACACATACACATCAAACCACCAGCCGGTGAGCAGGGTAGGGCCTACATTAACTACAAGGGCTTCCCCTCCATCAACTGCCAGGTCATGTGTGATGCCCAGGGCATAATAATGAATGTGTGTGCTGGCTGCCCTGGGAGCTACCATGATTCCCATATTTGGCATTTGACGCAGCTGTACCAGACATTTGCCAATGGGGACATCCCACATGGACACCTAGTGGGGGATGCAGGTTATGCACTGGAGCTGTGGCTGATGACACCCATCAGAAACGCACACACACCTGAACAGGAACGCCATAATGAGGCACATGCACAAACACGTAATGTAATAGAGAGTGTGTTTGGGCTGCTCAAGTCATGGTTCCAGTGTCTGGACACATCTGGTGGAGCCTTGCAGTACTCACCAACTACATGTACCCAAATTGTCATGGTATGTGCTATGCTACATAATATGATCCTGCGAAAACAGCTGCAGCAGGACCAGCATAGGGTCGGGCCAAACAGTCCCCCACCATTGCCAAGGCCATCACAGGCAGAGCGTGACTTGGAGGAGGAACAACCTGAGCCTGCCCCAGTAGGCAGAAGGAGGCATGCCCAGTATGCCCTGGCCTTGGCAAAGAGGCAACGCATAGCACGTACACTGGCTCAGTAGGAACCATGGGAATGATGCCCCTCTCTGATTCACTCATATAGTAACAGGGATGCCTAAAATGACATAACCTGCTCTCAAACATGTACAGGGAGTGTAGTATGTGCATCCAACAGAGGCAGCCCTGCAGCACCACCTGAGGCATGATTGCCATGTGTTAAGCAATGTAACACCATCTAGAATATGCAAACATGAAGACCCAACCTAACATCTCACCCTCACCAAGCATGATGCCACACTATGAAAACAACAAGATCAAGTACAATAATTGGCTGAGGTATTGCCGTTAGCAAGGGGGAATAAATGGCTGACAGCCTGGGCTGACATGCCGAGGAAGACATCATGCCCCACCTGCTAGGCATGGCACGCACCCAGCACACCTGGCTGTGTAGATACTGGCAAATGCTGCTGTCACCCCCCACTGTGCCTGGAATAGGTAAGTCTGGAAACACAAACCCACCAACATAGGTAGCACAAGGGATAATAACCTGGACGTAATGCTACCCAATGCCAGAAGTCTAACCTGCAAGGTGCATGCAGACCATACCCACCACAACATGGAGAATGGTAATATGTGTTGTTTAACAGAAACCTGGGCAAGGCCCAGAAGAGCACCCTAATACTACCAGGTTATGCCTCATACCATGCCCTACAGTTCCAAAACATGGAACACATGACAATAGGAGTGTGGCTACCAGTAATTATCAAGAATAACCACACCCCCAGGTTGGTACCACAGCAAGAAGCAGCATGGACTATCCACGGGCGAGTAACACTGTCTCAAACTGTGTACCTGTTTGAAGCCTGCTACAGACCCCACACACAAACCCAGGTACCCCAGCCAGCCTTCCTGAAGACACGTCAGAGTATGAATGTCCCAACAAATACCAAACAAGGCACACACAAAGTATGACATAGGTGGCAATCCATAATGTATGGAAGAAGTAGTCATGGACCTAGGGACACAAGTGGATGGTAACCTGTCATGTGACACACACATTGCCAAGGTGGCCAGGAAGACCTGCTATATTGACAACCTTAATATGAAAGGATGCACATGTAGAGCTACAGAGATCACTGTGCCCCCATACCCTTCCCTTATCAGGCCCATACATGACAACTATGCCCCAGTCTGCATGTACCTTACCTTACACATGCAGCAGTCAGAAAGACCCCAAATGTACCCCACCAACAGGATAAAGGGTCCAAACATTGGACATCTGCAGCCTAGCTGAAGAAACCACAGCCCAATTCAGAAGCATACTGCACAGTCAGAGGTGATGTATGCCTGATGTACAAGGCCATGCCCAATCCAGAATGAATGGACATGCTCCACTGCAGAAACCCCAAATCCAGCAGACACACCACAGTGAGATATCTGAACCTCTACACATAGATTACTAGGATGTGCTGGAGGGACAGATCCATAACCCAGAGGCTCAGGACACTCTGGAACAGAATGCCAGTCCATGATAGGCTGAGCTCCACACACAGACTCAACAAGAGAAATCCATTGAAGTGCATGGGAGATAGCAGGTGTACACTGGGGGCCATCCCTGTGTCACATCTAGGAAAGTAAACCCTACGTGGGCATGATATGCACATTGCAAGGTGTGTTGAGACCCACACACAGTCTGTCTGTGCTCAAACAAGGCCAGGGCAGATAGCCTAGTATGAACCTATGAACCTATGATGATACAAATTGTGCAGGACACAAAGGATTATTACACAGCTGTCCTACCTGATGGTAGGAACCATGGTGGTAATCCACAGATATGCTCTGCAGCACTCTAATATCACAAACAATACAACAAACCCACACACATTGCCAACATCCTACCTAACAGATTCTTTGCAAACTCCCCACCAGCACCTAACTGCCAAATATCTATCCCAGGAGAGTGCTGGCCCCCCAACATTGCAGATGCTGAGGTAACAGCCAGCATCCACAAAGCACAGCACACAGCATCAATGGTACCAGATGGTGTCCTGGGTTGTATCCAACAAGTACTGTAAGAAGAATGCAACAGCAAATAGCATTACTGTGCACTATCAGTCCTACCACAGGATATGTACCCAAAGAGCGGTGTACAGCAACAGTGGTCCCACACCACAAAGGGGGTGCCTGAGTGGATACTGCAAACTATCACCCCTCAACCCCGAATATCTAGGTTGGCAAAGTAATGTAGAGGATGATCATGGATCCCATGAATAATGAGATTGGGTACCTACAGACATTGGATCCTACCCAGTGTGGCTGTCATAGGGCAGATCCTGACCAGTACACATGTCTGACTCATGTGAAACATGCACCAAGCCCAGTGATGTGGGGAATGTCGATCACACAGCCTATCTGGACCTTGCTAAACCCTTCCATACAATACCCTAGTTGGCAGTACAGATAAGCTCACCAGCCTAACTATAAATACCTATGCAAGTAGATGGGTTGCAAACCAGCTCAAGGACAGAACTGACCTGGCAGACATGCTGTAGCCATGGCAGACTGCAAACCAGGTACAACTGGCATCCCACAAGGCATGGTCCTGGGAACCCTCTTTTATGCTATATATGTCACATAGGTACAGGCCAACATGGAAGGACTCTGTCTGAACAGGTTTGCAGAGGACGACAAACTGGCCACCATATTGGACCCTCCAGCTGACACAAGCAACCTACAAAAGGCACACATAGAAACACACAAGTGGTGCCACAGCCATGTCAACAAGCTAAATGCAGAATAGGGTATAGTCAACCCCTGTGGAAACACAGTACATGGCCAGAAATTACCACATAGGTGTTAACCCAGTAAGTACATCAGGAGCAATAAGAGACCTGGAAACACAAGGTGACACATATCCTGCATGTGACAACCATGTGTCTGTAGTGGTTACAGAAACATACCATATACCCACCTAATCATGAAGGTAAGCACAGCTTGGTTAGGGTAGGTCAATGTGCCTCTCCAGTCATCCATCAGCAGCCTCACAATTGTGTACAATGGCCCTTTAGGGATGTACTGTAGCAGACACCTGCAGCAACTGGAATGACCACACAAATACCCCACCAGGAGAATTGCAGAGCTGTAACAGATGCCATGTGTCGCCTGAGTAAAGTAACTGCAGCTCCACACAGTGCCATACTGCCTGGCAGGAGGTGAACTGTGCCTGATGTATAGAGCAATGACCAACCTGGTATCAATGGACATGTGGCACCATGTAAACACTGAATGCTGGTGACCTATGCTGCTGACAGGCCTGAACCCCAGCACAGACATAAACAGGACATGCTGTACTGATTGGTCCACAACCCAGAAGCACACTCCACTCACGACTAAACTCCCACTACAGGATATCCAGGGAGTCCCTCAGTGACTGTCATCCAGAGGAATCATGATGACTGGATGGGTGATGGCAGGTGTACCCTGGATATCACCTGTATGTCATGGGTAGACAGAGGCACAGCACACTAACCGTGACATATGTCATGGCAAACATCAGTAAATGTGTGTTGAAGGACAAACACTCTCTGACTAGCATTACAAATGGCCTAGGGCACATGGCCATTGTTTGTCACTGTCCACACAAGTTGTGGAATACATTAACAATGTCGGACAATCATGTACTAAGCTGTCCATATCTGAACAAAATGCAACATGGTCATATCTGCACAACTGGCCCTCAACCAGTCTGGTGTGCTCACTATAAACATTACAAGCAGTGATAGGACTGAAACTGATTATACTGTCCACCACAGTGAAGGTTTTGCACCAGTACATTATGCAACAATACAACTGTTTGGTCAGCAGGAAAGGATGATGACAACTGTATGCAAACTATCCCATGGTGACCCTGCAGGCACAGCATAATGCCTGTTAGGTTCAGACACACAGCAGTTGGGCAGTAAGAACACAACCTGATGTCCAACACTCAATTGTACATGTGATATATAGATGGCGTCCACACACAAACAGAAATGTGGTGGTCCACAGATCCAAACATAAGGAAAGGGCACACTGGGCATGCTCGCACACTTAGATAAATGAGATGTGGCAGTCAAGAAGCCATACAAACTGTGAACTGGGCATGCTCACACACTTGGGCCATGTCACAGTTCAGCAGGTGCACACACATATCAGGCATTTCTATGTGTTAACACAGGAACCTCCCACAATACAGACATCTGCCCAGTGCACACAGTGAAGTTACAACAGAGACATAAGTAAAGTACTGGATCCCACTCATATGCAAACATCTCCCACAGTACACACATTGTTTATAGAGATAGGGAAGGCTATGGCAATAAAGACCCACAAACAGTATATGAGCAACAGATACGTGCATCTGACAGGTAAACATATGGCCGTAGAGTGCGATACCTGACCGTTGTCCCTAGGGAATATAGAAGGCTATCCACAGTGTATTTGGCATCTACCTTCACAGTACAGTAGGCCACTGTGCCTGTGCAAAGTTAATGCATAGATATGCTCTCCCCCTTACTGATGGATAGTAACAGATGTACATACCTCTTCATCCATAATGATTTCAGCACACTATACATATGTCAGGAGCAGAAATTATACCCAGTAATGTGAATAGCGCACTCTGCTACTGTGTCTCTAACAAGTGTCATAGCATAGTTAGGTAGGGGTTTGAATCCTGCAAATGCCCAGTGTGTGTGTGACTGTGTATGGGGGAGTAGTGTGTGCAATTCCATGTGTATGAGAAATGTCCCTTTAGGCAACGTTTACTACACAAAACATGTTGCATATTCTACTGTCGAAACACTGATGATGTCAGTACCCTATAGGTACAGCAGGAGAAAGCAACCCCCCCCCCAGTAATGCAAATAGCGCACTCTGCTAATGCATCTCTCACTAGTGTCATAACATAGTTAGGTAGGGATTTGAATCCTGCTAGTGCTCAGTTTGTGTGTGACTGTGTATGGGGGAGTAGTGGGTGCAATCCCATGTGTATGAAAAATGTCCCTTTAGGCAACTTTTACTACACAAAATATGCTGCATATTCCACTGTCGAAACACTGATGATGTCAGCACCCTATAAGTACAGCAGGAGAAAGCAATTCCCCCCCAGTAATGCAAATAACACGCTCTGCTAATGCATCTCTCACTAGTGTCATAACATAGTTAGGTAGGGGTTTGAACCCTGCAAGTGCCCAGTGTGTGTGTGACTGTGTATGGGGGAGTAGTGGGTGCAATCCCATGTGTATGAAAAATGTCCCTTTAGGCAACTTTTATTACACAAAACATGCTGCATATTCCACTGTCGAAACACTGATGATGTCAGCACCCTATAAGTACAGCAGGAGAAAGCAACCCCCCCCCAGTTACCCAGTAATGCAAATTGCACGCTCTGCTAATACGTTTCTCACTAGTGTCATAACATAGTTAGGTATGGGTTTGAAACCTACAAGTGCCCAGTGTGTATGTGAATGTGTATGGGGGAGTAGTGTGTGCAATCCCATGTGTATGAGAAATGTCCCTTTTGGCAACTTTTACTACACAAAACATGCTGCATATTCCACTGTCTAAACACTGATGATGTCAGCACCCTATAAGTACAGCAGGAGAAAACAATTCCCCCCCCCTTCAGTAATGCAAATAGCGCACTCTGCTAATGCATTTCTCACTAGTGTCATAACATAGTTAGGTAGGGGTTTGAATCCTGCAAGTGCCCAGTGTGTGTGTGACTGTGTATGGGGGAGTAGTGTGTGCAATTCCATGTGTATGAGAAATGTCCCTTTTGGCAACTTTTACTACACAACACATGCTGCATATTCCACTGTCTAAACACTGATGATGTCAGCACCCTATAAGTACAGCAGGAGAAAGCAATCCCCCACAGTAATGCAAATAGCGTGCTCTGCTAATGTGACTCTCACAAGTGATCTAACATAGTAAGGTAGGGGTTTGTATCCTACAAATGCCATGTGTAATTTTGTCACACAGTTTGTCCATGTGTGTGGGGTGCTGTTCCCAATATTGCATGACATACATTATATCAGTAATGGCAATGCACACATGATGTATGTGTGTGCCACCTACACATATGTACCTGTGAACTGCAAGAGTTCCCATGTCCGAAGCCTGCCTCATGTGAATACATGGAATATGCATCAGACAACTGTATAACTGGGGTGTTCTGTGCAGGGGCTGCATGTGGTATGTCACTATACAGTGTGGGTTGTAGATGGTGTCATCCAACCAGCGAGGGATACATGATTGGTCTGGAGCATATAGTCCACATGTTGGTGATGAACAGGGGCAGCATGTTGTCACCACTTGTGGGAGTGGTAACAAGTTGTTCCATAGCAATGCAGGGAATGAATGATAAGACACCTTCAGATAGGGTCTTGCAGCTAGAATAATGCTCACACTGTATGTTTGGGTAGTTGCAGTACAACCATATAATGGTGTGTGTAGAGACCGTCATATTCCCAGTGTTGTCAGGAAGGCCAAGTGGGTTTCCTGGGTATGGGAGTGTGGTGTGTACCAGGCTATGAACCTGAAGGCAGTCTAACCCTCTGTGTGTTGCACATGGAGAGGCTCTGATGCTTTGTGCAGTGCCACCAACCTGGGGGTGTGTGTATCTGAGGTGCCTTTGGATACATTCCCCCCTGTTCTGTTTTGGTGCATGTGTAGGGGATGACAAGCATGGTATCAGGAATGACCTGGCACTGATGGTGTGCACCTGGGAGCCTTGTACCAGGAGTCTGTTACTGCATGGATATTGCTGCACCCCATGCTAAGGACAGTTTCCACTGCATGCATCTTGAGGTTTACACTGCTGCTGTTGAGTAGCATTGCTATTAGTGTCCCATCCCGTGTGCTACCTGTGTAGGTGGCTATGTAATGTCAGCCTTGCATACAAAGGCAGTATGTGTGTAGCGACAGCCTCTGCCAATATACAATGGCCAATGGGTGACAGGTGCAAGCTGTCCCAAGCAAAGCAATGTGGCATGTCCAGCATGTAATCCCACACTGACAGGCATTGGATCCCCTTTGGATGTCACTGAAAGATACGTTAAGTGCAGAAACCAATGAACCTGTCTACATATTGTGGCAGCATTCATGGTGAGGGTGAGATGCTACCCAAAGCCAGGATCATACCAGCCTGTGCCACAACCTCAGAGAGCCCCTCCATGTCCCCTAACATGTAGTCCAGGGAGGTGCGTCAGAGGTCATACACACTGGCACAGACAATGACTGAGTCATACTGCTACATGCCTTGGAGTGATTGCTTTGCTTGTGTTATGTGGTAGATCATAGTGCCCGACGGGCAGCTCAGCGTGACCATCACCTTGTTCAGCCTGGGAGCAGGACCACCGTGTACGTGTCAATAGAGGTACCTCATACAACCGTAGCAGGTGTGTTGTCTAGCCGTATGGCCTGACACTGTTCGGCAGACAGGCTTTGTGAGCTATGTGTCGCATGTGCTCTGCTCTGGCGTAATGTTAGCTTGTGTGTCTGCTTTGCAGGTGTCAGCTGCTCAGGCAGGATGCTATTCTGAGAGCCCAGTAATGTACCTGTGTGTGTCTGTGTTTGGATTGTGGTCATGGCAGGTCTATGGGAGACTGGTACTGTATTCACTGTAGTATCCCACTCTACCTGACAGGGAATGCCAGTGCTGTGTAAACAGAGCTTAGCCCCCAGTTTGGCTATGTGGTTGCATCTCTCACATGTGTTGTACATGTATGGGAAGGGGAGAGGGTTGACTGTGTACATGAGGCAGCTGTAACATTGCCACATGACTCACAGATTCACCAACTGGACCTGAGAGTAGATCGACAGGTGACCTTTGCACATGCTACCATAGCATTGTGACTCCCACACTAAGTAACGACACATAGGGCCAATGGGGAACAAGGTACTCAAGGTGACTATGTGAGGGTGTAGTGCTCCTGAATTGTTAATGCTGGTATATATGAATGCTGTCTTGAGTAAATGTGAGGTACATCATATGCAATGTGTTACAGGCAAGCTACATGCAAACAGGTCAAACAGTGACGTTCTGTCAAGTGACACATGGACATCAGTACAGTAAGCAACACAGATGTCACTAGGGATCCACAGAGGCACTGTATATCTGCACCGCAGGTGGAATCAGTGTTTCAGGAACATAACAGGCAAACATGCATACAAACAAAGCTACAGTCAGCAGGCCTGTATGTAGACTATGCTACAACAAACAAGGTGTATGACTTCCAGTATGTAACAGTGCATATATGCAGGCACTCTAAGCCAGTACCCAGACATTCCCAGGTCAGATGGGCTGGGTCCAGCTGCAACCCCCACAAGTGTATAGACCACGTACCTTCGTAATGTTGAATAACTGGCCTGATACCCAAGTGCTCATACCTGTAATAATACACATGTCAAATAACAGGCACTGAGCCCTCATTCAGCAGTTCCAGATGTAGTATGATGTATGCTACCTGTCCTGGCACCACAGTATCCTTGACATCTATGGACACTCTCCCTCCTGTCATAGTTAGTTCTGTGTTTTGGTGCTGTTATGCATGGTATGAGGTGTGACCTTGTAGTGCTAGTGTGCTGTTGTGAGCCCTGAACCTGCTGTGTAGTACTGCACAGATATCAACATCCTGAAACATCTGCATTGCAGAATCGTGTGTGGACAGCATGCAACTCGCAGTTGGCATGGCTATCATTGAGTATCAATATGTACATTGTTGTATCCCATGTGCTATCTATGTAGGTGGCCATCCCTTCACAGCCTCGCCATCAGTATGCAAAGATGTGCAGACAGAACACTGTGGTAATTAGTATGGGTGTACAAAACAATACAATGACATTCATACTGTAACTGCATCAGGCATGCTGGTATATACCCACAATGCTATAATTACACTGTACTGTTGTCAACATCATACTATTACAATACATCTATGTAGTCACCCTGTGCATCAGCACCATGTTAACCTGTTCCTGCACCGATCTTACAGATTGCAGGAGGTGGCACAGTTTCATCATATGCACAGGGTGTGTACCTGGTATGCCTGAGTCTGCCACTGATACAACCAATTGACATGTCTGTGTGTGTGTGTTGGTGTGGGACAGCAGTACAAGATGGGGCAATGTTGATGTAGTGTGTGCGTGTATGCGGTAGCTCTAGGTGTTATCACTTTGCATGTGTGTAGGAATGCACACATTCCCACCTCATGGCTGCCATATACAGGTGTTTGTGGACAGCCGCAGACTGTACCTGCCAGGACATACAGATCACTGTCTGTGGCCATGGACACGGTACCTGTGCCTGGCAGGGGTGCTACGGACCATATCAGGTACCAATCCAGACTGGGTACTGTCATCAGAAGCAGGTGTTTGTTGACTGGAGACAGGTCCCTGTTGGGACTGTCCAGCACCACGTGCACATGGTCTCCTGGGGCAGTCCGATGACAGCACAGACCCAGCATTGCTGAGGCTGCTGCTGGCACTATGTGAGCGGCCACGGCCCTGTTGTCGTCTGCAACGGCTGCCAGCTGCTGCTGTTGCTGGCATACGGCCATGTCGATGCCTCAACCATCCACCATTGCCCTGGCTCATGGACATATAGTTGTGGAACAGATCTAATGTGTCCCCCCAATGTCTGTCAATGACCTCGGTGAAGTTGTGGATGGCAGCCGCAACATCACGCATACTGTCACTCATGGCTGTGCGACATGCTCTCAGCTCCCTCAGACCCTGTCTGGTGTACTGTTCCATACGTGACTGTGCCTGCATTACAGCCCAGAACATAGCTGGGGTTGAAAGACCTCTGTGGGCATGTCTGACAGGAGTGGTACGCCCACAGATGCTCCCACGAGAACCCATGGACATCTGCCTGTGCGGTACCGTGTCAAGGCTCTGGCCATGGCTGCAGTGTGGGGATGCATGTGCCACTGGTACCACATTACCCTGGTCAATGCCCACTGTATCCTATCCATCACCTAGGGACATTGGTGACAAAGGATGTATTGGCAGGATGACTGTGCGCATAGATGGGGTCGACAGCTGTGTAGTGTCAATTGGCTGACCAATGATGGACCCTGGCACACCTACCTGTGCCATTACACAGGTATCATCATCACTATCCACAGCAGCTGATTCAGGTTCCCTGCTGCATGACACCAGAGCAGCACCAGAACCTGTGGGAGTAAGACAGGAAACACAGTTTACAATGTGTACACAATGCCACCACTGATACACACATGCACACATGCACACATGCACACATGCGCACATGCACACATGCACACATGCGCACATGCACACATGCACACATGCACACATGGGCACATGCACACATGCACACACCTCAGTATATGAGATATCAACCCACAGACACAAACACACCTGCAATCAAACACATTGCACTACTGCTTCAGCCTATTATTACTATTAGTAGTGAAGGTAATGGTATTACACACTCACCAGCATGGATAGGCTGCCTTGCTGTTACACCAGAGGGACCTGCAGAAAAGCGACATTCTTCGTCAGTGGGCACAACTGTGCCATCGATACTGTGGGCATGTTACAGTTCAGTAGTGCAACAGTTAGCTTCCACAGGTGTACTGCAGATAATGAGGTTATCACTAATGCACAATAATTACCAAGATAACAGCTACAAATTGAGGACACACCCCACACATGCATAACCTAACAGTGTACAGAATGGTCACTATACACATGGCATGTTACCTGCACGCTCTGTGTCCTGCTGCTGTGTGGCTCCAGCCTCCATCATTACACATGTATGCTGTTGTTGTTGCTGCTGTGCTGGAGCCACAACACTCAGGAGTAGTCCCTCCAGTCTGGTGAGGGGGGGGGGATGTCTAGCCACACCACCTGTGGCAAGCTGTTGCCTGTGGATATCCGACGCACGCTGATGGACATTTCTAATTAAATCACTGCAGTGATGGCGTACCTGCTCATATGTCCTGTTATGTGTGCCTATGTCATTTACCCGACGGACCAGGTCTTGCCACAGTGCAGCCCTCTCCTGCTGGTTCTGGCTGGTGCGGGAAAAGAGTACAGCGAAATCCCGCACCAGGCTCTGGTGTATCTCCTCCTCTGCAGCGGAGTAGACTGGGTTCCGCTGGTGAACCATGTCCCTGAAAAGGAGAAGGGAAATATGTCAGCAATATCTGTCAGCAGACTATAGCACACATAATACACATTATACTTGACTGCAGTGATATAACTTAGGCACCATATATAGCATCTGTCTGTCTATTGGGGGATACACATGTACATGACCAGATATCATTGCTCATCCGACAACTGTGCAACAGTACCTGGCACACTCCATACAACAGACTAGTATACTGCAGCAGTTAACGCACTGTTTCAGGTACAATACACAACCTCACACTGGGGGTTTGAATCAAGGTACTGTATGGGGAACATTATCAGCCCATGCACAGCACACAATGCACATTACATATTTCACTGGTACTGCACACTACTGTTTCTTGCCATAACCCTACCTACACCACAGTGACATACAGGGTAACACAGCACAACATATGGCAATGTAGTATGCGTTGATCGCAATACCCCACACACCTGTCTCTGGCCTCACACCAAGGACACACACTACCATAACAGACAGACAGTCATGGTGAGCAATCACACCAGTACACAACATGCACCCAGTCACTAGCACACTCATTCCACCTCACATATTCTGTTTGCAATGTGTTAATGGGTGTGCATTGTGTCCTAGGTAGGTAGTGTGCTTTTGGCCCTGGGCCTACAGCAGCATACTGTTATGCTACCCTGCCCCTTGTGACACATGTGTTATGATTGTACCTGCTCTGTACAAACAGTTACACAGGGTTACTCATATGGCATATTACCTATCAGCATAACATTCAGCAGGGGTATGTCTGACATCTACTCATGGGGAGGCTTGCTTCTTAATTCTGTGTGGTCTACTACAGGGTATGTCATATCTGTGGGTAGGGTCCCGTACCTCCACCATGTGCTCTATACTGCAGTGACAAGGACGACAGATGCAGGTAATTTGTGTTGTGGATGTTGGAGGTGTTACCATGGTTGGGAGACAACTGTCATGGGTGTGACCGAACTATGTATATCCATCAGTGGTAACCTCTATTTAGGTAGTCTGTGTGTGTTCTGTGGTGTTTGAGTGCATTGACACAGTTACTTGCATATATCTGTGCCCTTCACCATATCTGTAGCTGTCATGGGAGGTACATACCGTGTAGGACATTGTGGGGTGTGGAGGGGTACAGTGACCTACATGTCCATAGCTGACACACCATGTCCGCTGACACATTCCATGTACAGGTATTACAGGACTAGTGTGCCACTGTGTGTATCGATGTGAAGCCTATTGTACACTTGTTGACCCTGTTCCCCCATGACACATGCAGTGGTGGGCAGGTATGTACATATGTGGTGGTTACTGGTGTCAGTGTTTTTGAATGGGGTATGGTACTCCAGTATCCACACTGGTGTTCACTCCATGCCTGTGACACCAGGCACCTGTAGCAAGACATCTGCACACATGTGCCTCACACAGTCTATATATGTATATATATATATGTATATATATGTAGTGATATATTTATATCTGTATATGGATATATATCTGTTTGTATATATGTATATATCATATGTATATCTAAATGTAGATATATACATATAGATGTGGGGAGAGAGGGGAGAGTGAGAGAGAGACACAGGGTGAGTGTGAGTGTGAGGGGGTGGGACAGAGAGTGAGAGATAGTCATATACAGACATATATGTTGTCAGTCAGATCTATCTGTATATGTCTAAGTCTCTACAGATATCTATATATGTATGTGTGTGTTACATATATCTGTACATACATATTCTACCAATCTCGATGTCTGTGCAGTATGTGAGAACCTGGTTCAAGGCTCCTGAGAGCACACCAGTGGTACCAGGCTATACCCCGTATCATGCATTTTGGCCGCAGGACTTGGGCCAAAACGAAAAGGGAGGGGGTGTGTCCATATTCATGGAGGACACACACACCTCCAGGTTAGTGGCAACACATGAAGCATCACAGACCATCCAGGTGCAGATAACCATAGGCAAACCTGCTATACAACTGATAGCATGTTACAGACCACCCTCCCGATCTCAGGGACCACAGTCGGCCTTCTTGTAGACATTGGAGTATATGAATGTCCCACCACACACCATCATATTGGGATAGTGCGACTACCCTAACATACACTGGGTGCATTATTCTACCCCAAACACCCTAGCCCAAAGGTTCCCGGTATTCACTATGTCAAATGCAATGGAACAGCCAGACACCTCTCCCACAATAGGAGATAATATACTAGACCTGATCATTACAATCATGGGGACAATGTGCTACACACTGGAAGTATACCCCTCACTAGTCACATCTGACCACAGACTAATCACCCTGGATATACATATCCCACCTCCCCCACAACACAACAGACTACAGTGGGAAACCTCTCACATGCCGACTTTACACGTCTTATAACTGAGTTGGTATCCTTAATGCCCACTGGGCCAGTGTAATCCACTTCCCACAATGCAGACACCCTCACATATGGTTCTACAGACATCTCCAACAATGCATTGATCATGCTATCACAAATGGAACCATGACCCTCTCCACCAAGGGCAGGCATCCTGTCTGGTGGACCCCAGCATTGAACAACTTGTATAACAACAGATGGTAGCTACTGCATGGCAGAGCATACTTCCATAGAGCTACGGCATCTCTCATCAGCAGTAGTAGACAGATAGGTTTTGTCGTACAAACATGCAAGGCCAACAATGAGAGGGACATCGCTATGGTCACTACAGATAACCACAAGGCCTTCCTCTGCTATGTTACACACCTGGGTGGGAACCCTCAGTTGTGTTCACAGTTAGTTCACAGTGACATACGCTACACTGAACACACAGATAATGCCAACAGTCTGGCAGACAGGTTCAGTGCAGGTTTCTACACTCCCTCACCCACACATGTGGAATTACTTATCCCAGCTGAATGTAACCTCCCTGTCATCTCAGATGTCCAGCTGGGAACCACCCTCAGCGGAGCTGTGAACACAGCAGCAATGGGACCCAATGGTATTGCAGGTTGCATGCTACGTGAACTGCAAGAGGAGCTACACATGCACATTACATGCTATTCAGCCATAGCCTTACTACAGCATATGTACCTGGACACTGGCATACAGCAACAGTAGTCCCACTCCACACAGGAGGCACCTCTATAGACCCTGGTAACTACCGCCCCATACGCTTAACCAGCCTGGTCTGCAACACTATGGAAAGGATCATTATGGTACCCATACACAGAGACATTGGGGACTTAGACACTTGATCCCACCCGGTTTGGCTTTGTAGATGGCAGATCCTGCCTTATGAACCTGGTTGACCTTTTCAAATCAGTCACTATAGCCATTGCTGAGGGCATAGCGGTCCATACAGCCTACCTGGACTTGCCTACAGCATTCAACACAATACCGCACTCTGCCATCATAGACATGATCAACAGCTAACATGTAAATCCATATGTCACATGATGGGTTGCAAACCAGCTAACGGATAGAAACCCTATAGTCAACCTCACTGGTGCCATGTCAGACTCAGAGCCAGTCACATGTGGTGTTCCACAGGGCTCTGTCCTGGGACTACTCATGTTCGGCATATCATTCTCAGATGTGGAAGCAGACATGGGAGGGTAGTGGCTGACAATGTTCAAAGATGACTGCATACTAGGCGCCATAGGCAATACACCTGCTGACACATACATCCTACTGACAGGCCTCACAGACACCAACAACTGGTGGCGGAGTCATGGCCTGGCACTGCATGCCACGTAATGTATACTCATACCCTTTTAGATGGACAAGGTACCTACATATTATCACATAGACAATAACCCACTGAGTACAGACAAAGTAATCGGAGACCTGGTGACACTGTGCAATGCTGACCTCCCATTTGACACCCACGTTGCCGAAGTGGTTGGATGGACTTCCTACCTTGCCCACCTTATCATGAAGGGATTCACATCCACATCAAAAGGGGTCATTGTACCCTTATACTCCTCCCTTATCTGGCCCATGACTGTGTACTATGCCCCATTTGGTATGTACCTCACCTGGCACTTGCAACAGCTAGGGGGACCCCATGAGTACATCACCAAGTGGATCAAGGGTCTGCAAAAACTGTCATATGCTGCCAGACTAACGTAACTCATGCTCTATTCCATAGCATACTGCCTACGTAGGGGTGATCTGTGCCTGATGTAGTAGGCCATGTCCAGTCTGGTAGTGATGGACATGTTCCACCTCATACAATCCAAATCCATCAGAAGCACGACAGCTACGGATTTAAACCTCAGCACACATATGAATAGGACATACTGTAAGGACAGATCCATCACTAAGAGGCTTCCCATACTGTGGAACAGGATCCCAGTTCATGTTAGGCAGAGACCCTCACTGACACTCTTCATGTGCATTCTTGACAAGTGGATGGGAGATCATAGGTTTACAGCAGGGGTCTTCTCTGTGTCACTACTAGACAGAGGCACAGTACACTAATGCTATTATGTAGGGGGGTCTTCACTCTGTCACTACTATACAGAGGCGCAGGTTTCTAAATCTGTTCTATACACTGTCTGCAGATAGCCTAGTACTATACTATGCCACTGTGAAACTATATCTGTCTATGTATTTCTACATCCCTCTCTAGCTATGTATACACATATGCATATTATATATATATATATATATATATATATATATATATATATATATATATACACATACATATCTCGATATACATACGTATACACATGTTTTATATATATATATATATATATATATATATATATATATATATACTCCTTTTTAGGTCCACATATGTATACACACAGTAACGTACTGCTGAACACCCATTACTGTACCACCTACTTGTACATTGCACTACAACCTACATTGCTATGTGCACATAGCTACCATCACATACATATGTATGTGGAGCCTTCAGTGACAGTTTCAGTATGTCCCCGTCCCTATGCACATCCTCATATACATAGATACAGACCAATAACACATCCGGAGGGATCACAGTATGTAGAGTATTATAGTAGTACTTTACATTACCTGTGTTTGTTGCAGCTGTTTGTGTAGGCTTGCAGTTGCTTGGCCTGCTGTCTGCCTCTTTGCCTTGATGTGTCCGGTTTATTTCTTTCTCTTTCTTTCTTTCTTTCTTTCTTTCTTTCTTTCTTTCTTTCTTTCTTTTTTTTTTTGGTTTTCTCTCTCTCTCCCTCTCTCTCTACCTCCAGCAGGTGCAATGACAGTATTGCATGTGTGGACTGGGAGTACAGGATGCTTTTGTAGGTATATGCACATGTCCATGTGATGGCCTCTGCACCAATTGTTAGCCAGCATTTACTAATTGCATGCAGCCTGTTGTGTAGTGATTGCAGTTCTCACTGTGATTACAGGCCTGTGCTATAAAAAGGTCTGTTAGGTAGGCGTAGCCCTTTCAGATTATCAGGGTGGGGACCATGCTGGTTTGCTGTGGACACTGTTCTGTGAGTGTAAGGGTTGGTATGTCTCTCATATTAAAGGCTGTGTTGTAGACACTGCAATGCATGTTGTTCTGTAAGCTACTCTTAGTACATTTGGCAGGGCGTCAGTGAGGCACAGTTGACATTTGTTTTCACATCAGGGACATCCCTGTAACTCAGTCACAGTTGCTATGTCTGGACTCTTAACTATTCAACTATGGCTGTGTTTATTCTGCTCTGAGTATGTGTGCGGCTTGCCAGATGCTACTGTGACATTATTACCTAGAAGCTACCAACTAGCATGACTGTTTCTCAGCACACAGTACTATTTTACAAATCCACTAGATTTGACAGTAAATATACATGACATGCTTTGTGTACTAGACTTGTATATTCCCTTTAAATTAATTCCTACTATTTTATGATATATTTCTTTCAGCACAATGTTCTTGTATAGCACTCATGGCTTAGTGGTAAGTCATGCAGACTAGTGTTTCCAAGGTCCTGGGTTCGAGACTGAGGGAGGTATTTTATTTTGCTGCTGAGAAAACTACAGGCCTTGTCATTCAGAGTGACTAAGGCACTTTTAAGCAGTTGTAAGTGGGTTAGCGCTGGTCTGTGCGGAGGTCACGCATGCGCACTGCCGCTTAGCTTCGCGCACACCCACTTACTACTGCTTAAAAGTGCTTACTCTCACGCACCAGCTATATTCTTTGAAAGAAAAGAAAATGGGGAGATAGGAAAGTGGTGAAAAAGGGGTCACAAAGAGGGTAGGACAGTAGGGAAACAAGCTCGGGTTTTGCAGGAGGGATGTAGGTAAGGCCCATAGCTGCCCATTTCTTCGTCAGCAACAGCTGTGCATATGTTTGTAATTTGGTGTGACATTTGAAACCTTCCACCCCTGAGAGAGGTGTAAGGACAACAATAATACTTGTTGTACAGCCAATTGTAATTGACAGTTTCCATGTCCAGCAGACATGTGTGCAAAATGGGCAGCTATGTATAGGGCGTAATTTTTTTGTGGGTACAGAGTGCCCTTTTTTTTTTTTTCAGGTGAGAGTGGTATGTCAGGTACAGGAAGTCGGTATAGCTGGGGAGGTAGGTTGGGTAGGTTAACAGACAAGACAAACAAGATGCATACAGGTGCGGTGTATGACACATGTGGGGGGGGTTACACAATTGACAGGGACGGATGTTTGGATATCTCAAGCCCATGAGCCCACAGATGGCAACAGTGGAACTGAGATCCCCACCCATGGGCGTTGCCACTGTGCCTTCACTGCCCAGGATGGGGCTGTGCTGGGGGCTGTGTAGGCTGGGCAGCAGGCACGCCCGTGAGTTGTGCCACCCATGCCTCAAGCTGGCATAGGGGCCCAAGCACAGCGTGCCAGATCTCCCTACGCACCACAGTCCGGACACTACAGAGGGTGAGTGGATGTTCTCTTCCAGCCACGCTTGCAGAGGGGGGACGAGCCCCATCCCCTGCAGCGCTTCTACCCACAGATGGCACAGGGCCACCGGAGGAGGGTCTGGCCTGGGCACTACTGCCAGGTGCACTCGCCAGCTGAGGTGGGAGAGGTGGGTCCGCTGGAACCCGCCTTCCCTGTCATCCTATGTTTTGCATTATGTTATGACAGTTTGGATTAGTAACGTACAATACCATTCACAATTAGTTGTAACAGCATGCATTAGTATTCCCATTAACCAAACACCCATATATTCAAGCCATTGAACAGCAAGCATAACACATGCATAATTTGAACAGCAATACACAATCCAACAACATGCAGGGTTGAATGATGGCAACAGGCCATCAGGTTCGGATGTATGAACAGGGCAGATGCATCAACGTACATGCAAATATGTATGAACCAACAGGCCAAATGTCCAGGGGTGTTAATTGTGATTGCACATACCAATTTCATGTGGAATGGATTAGATGTGGTTATAGGGTAGGGTGAAGAAATATTTAATTAACACCTTCAAATACCAATACATATGCTGTACATTTCTACTAGCTGCAGATATATACACATTACAGTTCTGTCTACAGTTTCCTATGTGATAACTACTTCAGGTTGGTGATAGGAATGTTACTGCTACATCAATATACATTTCATTTTTATTCATACACATTCATATCTGGCTCTGTGCAGCTACATCATCCTGCTACATTTGCTTTATATAGCTATAGACAACTGTGGATGTTTGGTATTTCAGAGAACCATACTATCTGCATATTGCAGACTGAGAGCAACATATCCAGATTTTGGGACACACATTCCAGCTGCAGTACTGTTTTCAACACATGTTGCTGTTTGGTTCTGCCTGTCACATTAATTTCATTCTGTACTGACTGCAGTATACTTTATTCAGGAGTTATTACTACTTTATTGGTGGATTCATACCTCTTTCTCACACTCTCTCACTTGTTTTATTTTAACAATTCAGGATGGTACTTAATTCTAGGCTTTATTGACATGTTTTACCTGTAGTTATAACAATCCTTTCCAACAGTCTCACTTATGTCATGTTTCTGAATTTCAACAGGGATGTATTTCACACATGTGTTTTACTCAGCTTCTGCAGCTGTACTTTTCAGCCTGCTGCAGGTTATGTACTATTATATTACAGGTGGGACATCTTTATTTCAGACTTGTTTCATTTTTATATTTGGATTACAGGCTGCATCACACTTTTGTAATCAAGCAATACTTGCAAACCCTCTTACACTGTTACTTGCACATTTTATTAATTAGTGACTACACTGCACTCTTTTGCTAACTGTCATACTTATATATTTATTTACAGTTACAGGGAGAGAATTACTGACCTGCCTGGTGGCACAACCACACCAGCCTATCGCCATAGGCTCGACGGTTCGCAGAACGGACACCTGCAGCTGTAATATAAATAAAGTAATATTGGAATACACATCTCTATAATATCAGCTAGGTTAATTTCTTACATAAATAATTACATGTAACTTACTTAGTAGTGGGGCGTTGGGCATTTGCCGGGCCTCCTGGATCCAACGGTTCAGTTGGTCCTGCTTCCATCTCTTCAGGTCCGCATGGTGGTGACGGACCTGCTCACCAGTCCATGGTATTCCTGTGGCACTGGTGAGATCATGTGCCAACCGGTCCCACGCCTCAGCCCTATATGCTCCCCACAGGACCTGGCCCTGCATGAGTTGGGCCTCATGATTATGGATGAGGAGCCAAACCATATATTTGGACTCCTCAACGCCCCACCTCTGTGCTCGGAAGCAACTACCCTCTCCTACACCTGACATCCTGGCTGCAAGTCGGTTCTACAATCGGTTATGCTGTGTATTCCCGCCTATGGGGCTTATATATGCCGTTTTTCCCGCACTTATCTGTGATATTTTGTAATTGTATCAGCTTCACAAAACCTGCTTTGTCATGCTCCTCTTTCTATTCATTCCTATATATATGCTATTACTGCATTTCTAAGTGCAACTGTCATGGCTTAGTGGTTCAGTACTTTGACTATAGTACATGGTATCATGGGTTCAAATCTAGCCATTGCTTTTTATATTTTATGACTGTCTACACAGGCTAGGAGGTGTGTCTGTGTAAAGGCAGTTTTAATACAGCTTGCTCAACGTTGCCCGTCAGTTAGCTTGTTGGCGCGGCGTGCAGCTCCACACAAACGGATCACGCTGGTTTACACGTGGTTTGGCTGTCAGCACGCATATTACGCTCAACTCAGCTACGGGCACACAGTTTCAGCGTGTTAAAATGCTGCTCAACCCCGGGCACTCATTTTACACCTATTAAACCACTGCTCACCTACGGGCACTCATTTTACACCTGTTGTAACACTGCTCACCTACGGGCACTCATTTTAAACCTGTTAAAACACTGCTCACCTACAGGCAGATATACTCAACTTGTTAGAGTGTAGCTCAGCTATAGACACATCTGACATTTTTTTTTTATTATCTCACATTTCTTCAAAATACATGGCCCATTTCATTACATTTTACATAAAATATAATTTTATATATGTACATATATGTCAGGGAATTGTTTCGTGCTTATTTCACTAAATATAAAAATTGATGCTGTGGGGGCTCGAACCATGACTGCCTCCTCTTCTGTCAATGTCTCTACCGCTACGCTATTGCTTTTTGGCTTACTTTGCATATTTAGTTCTTATATGCTTTTCCACTGACTGCTAACTGTTGTTATGCGCCGGGCACGCCCGCGCAAATGAGCGCACTCATGGGCAAACATCTTTACAACTTATAAAAAAAATATAAGATGTTCATTTATACATTTTATGTTCATAGTCTGTGGGGGCATGTGTTGTGTTGTGTTTATTCACATTTCCATGGACTCTGTCGTGGGCGTTTACTTTCGGGACTTTTACTCTTCTGGGGGCGTGTCCGTTTGCAGGGCTCGCCCTACGAACACGCCCCCTACTGTCTTACACGGACCGTGTTAGCCTTAGGTGTGATTCAGCATGCCCTCATGCATATGCATGACATGCTGATGTCACACCGTTTAACTGCAGCCTCCGTGTAAGCCATGTAACTCTTACACGGAGGCTTCGTGAATCCTGCCCTGTTTTTAAGGACTCAGGAATTTATTTGAAAAAGTATCAACAAGTAGTTCAAATCTTAGAAGTGCAATTCTAGGGCCAAACATCCATTTCACTATCACAATGTTCAGTGCCTCTACAGCTTACACCCACAGGCCATTAACTTCAGCAGGGAAACAAACAGAACATCAAAGCAGACATCTGTCAACATGACTGCCCATTATGTTTTCATTTTTAAATATAATTTATTTTTAATCCTTACTTGTTGTTTTATCACTAATTTTCTTTATTTTTGCGTAATAATGACATTATCGTTATACAGAAACTCCAGACAAGTTAATGCTGTGAACTTCCGGATTAGTCAGCAAACATTTTTTTTTTTGGTACCTACTGTTTTTGTATATATAATTAAAGTTCCAATTTGCACTTAGTTTAAAGTAAGTGTAGTCGAAGCACATAAATAGAAAAGAAATACTTTCTAAATCAATTTTAAGAATGTTTAGACAGTCTTTCATTTCTATTTTTGCTTTGATGTGCTTCAGCTTCACTTATGTTATATTTTTACTGGGGTCCAACCGTCCAGGATCGAATCGGTTGGGGGCGAATCGGTGGGGTCCAAACATCCTGTACCCCTCTCCCTCTTTATTCCCTTACTTCTATCTGTTTCTCTCCCCTGGCTTGCATTCTGAATATAACCAAAAGTATGCTTTTCTCTCACTTTCTATTGCAATTTCTGATTGTATTAAACTAACTTACCTTTAATTTCTTGGCAATTATTCTTAATCAATCTATTCTTAACCAATGTTTTCATATTATGTCTAATGTGGTATAATTATTTAAACAGTTTTTTGCATTATTTTTTAAATGTTTTGTAATACTTTGGACTTTTCTACCCGGGAATCCAACTAAAATGGGTTCTTACCTGGTCAGACTTTCTGGTAATCAAATGTCAATAAATAAATATTTAACAACATTGGAAACCTCAGCATTACTGAGATAAGCAGATGAGACAGTTAGAGTTATACAGGTGTAACACAAATTCAGTATACATACCCTGACACATGCCTCTGCTGGCATTTCAGTCTGTTCTCTTGAATCTCATCTGGTGCTATCAGACACAAAACAGAGAATAGTATATCTTAACTTAACTGCTTATAAGTGCACCATAAGTTCGACATTTGTAAAAACAATCTGCAGTGAGTCATGTCACAATAATTCTCAGTCTCTATGTCCATAGCTTCTTCTTTCCATTAGTAGAACAGTTCAGAGTGGCAACTCCTCAGGTCATTGCACTGATGCTGGCACTGCTTTACACAGTGGCCTGCTGTGGGTCAGTGGCCTGTGAAATTACAGTATAGAAGGCAAGCCATTTTGTGCAGCTACAGCTGCAGTATAGGTGGTGGACTTGTAGAGATGATTAGAGATGTATGTGTGCCCAGCACTGGCCATAGGTTTATGTCCCATTCTACAAAACAGTAATAGTGAGTGCAAAAGTTCTCTCTGACAAAACAGAGGTGCCACTGCAGGATCTACATGCCCAAGGAATGTGCATTCTATGCACAAACAAGGCTGACAGAACCTTCCAGGAGCATGTATAGCAGATCATCATGACAGATATGAATGCCACTGGTGGCCAGGGCAGATAGGCACAGCATGGGTATTGTAGGGTCATTAAAATGATACTGCATGAAAGCCCAAGTTAGTGAATGGAGGGAATGGACAAAGATAGATGTCTATCATTGCAGACCACCCTCACTGACAATGGAAAGTTGTTGGTGTCTCTGCCTGAGGAAAGTGAAAGGAAATCAATACCTGGTGGAAACCTGGATGGGGGAACTGGACCAGTGGCAACACTATATGTCTCTGTCAGGGATGCACCAGTATGGCATTAACATGGTCTTTTGGTGCATCACTGGCATGAGCTTGGTGATGGTAAACATTGCCATATCTCTCCTTCAGACATGTCTGGGATTCATGCACTACAGCCTACACAACAAGGTACATATGTCTTAATTTTGTACATAATATGTTTCCTAACTAGAGTGTGGGATTGTCACTTATCTTAAGTTG
The DNA here is from genome assembly GCF_019279795.1 of Protopterus annectens. Classification (NCBI taxonomy): domain Eukaryota; kingdom Metazoa; phylum Chordata; order Ceratodontiformes; family Protopteridae; genus Protopterus; species Protopterus annectens. The sequence goes on along the minus strand of NC_056726.1, from coordinate 1,635,988,865 downwards.
TATACACGTGTTTATCTGTCTGCCCTCACAGGTATAACAATCATGCGTTCAGCCATGTCTGATGTCAGTGCCATTTTAGATCTGCAATGACGGCAATCTACTCTTGGCATAGTCAGATAGTACAGAGCCACTGACAGCAAGTGCTACGGTGGAGGGCACCCTACAACTCGCATCCACTGACAGTTGTTACAGTCTGCGGAATCTTTCCCTGACTCACTGCTGTGTATGAAAAGACAGGACATCCCTGGCAACCCACCACATGATACATGGTTGATACCAGCTTATGCAACAACTGTTGACAGTGGTGCCAATAATGAGCATCAAGACATCACTAAGGAAGCATGTGCATGGCTGTTGGTACCATGTGACTCCCTCTCAGTCTGATAGGTGTCACACTGCGCATAAATCAATGAATGAACAGGTTGGTTATCCAGGCACAGACATAGACATCACCAATGCCAAGGCAGAGATAATTAGTGTACTGAATGCTATGTGTAAAGATGTATGCAAGAGCCTGAAACACCTACATACAGCTATGGTGCATAAGGGCATGAAGTACATCCACCTGCACAGGTTGTTGGATGGCCACAGGGCAGCTAGTGGGTCATCTATGGGGTCTTACGGCTCTGTCAGCCATAGCCATTGCCATACCTGTGGCTGCCATTCTTCTGTCTCTAATGTTGGTACACCCCAGAAGCCAGGTAGTTCAAGGTCATATTGAGCCACTTCCTCACTGGTAACTACTGGTGGTGATCCTGCAGTGGTATGATGGGGCCACTTTCACAGATGCGGCCTCTGTGGCAGATACCCACATGGCACAGACAAGCAGCCACAGTGACAAAGTTCCACATCATCCTTGCCAGCAGGTGTTCCATGAAAGGGATGCACCCATGGCCAAGGCTGTCCACAGTCTGCATTATTCTCATCTGGGGATGCACAGCTCCTGTCACATCCATGCCCAAACAGCATTCTGAAATCTGGTGCAGCTGTGTTCCATGGCACCAGTACTATGCAAGAGCCCAAAAGTTCTGAATATCCACTCTACTCCATTTGAGATCTGTTGAGGCATTGATTAATCTACACCAACTAAAAATCAGGGAAAGGTACATGAAAAAGTAAGAAAACTTTCAGACCAGTGCCCTGTCTTTTAAAATTCATGTAATGAAGCACAATAAGATAAAGTTACTGAGGCAAGAAAGTTTGTTTTTATTTTACTTTATTTCTTAAACAGTTAAGACCCATTATAGGTTCATATGTGTTTTCTAGGCTAATGACCACAAGGGCCATTTTAAGCCTAACCATGCATCCCAAATTTCTGACAAGTTCTGATACCCTTGATAAGTGTAAACATGGGCTTGGGAGATTAACCATTTATGGGTTACATGTGTCCATTAGAGACATAGGTGCCAAACCAGGGATGAATTTGCAGTTCCCCATCCAATTGTCTAAGTTGCACTTGAATTGGGTTAGGGAGGAACTCTACTTCACATGGATGTTCAGCCTGTTCCATAGATGGGGTAGCCTCTGGGATACATACCTATCTCTCCAGCAGGTCCTATTTATATCACAGGCAAGGTTTAAGTCTTTAGAATGGGTAATTCTGGTACTGTTTGTTTTGTGGATAAGCAGGAGATCCATCAGAGTGGGGTCTGACAATGCCCTGTATACCAGACATAGATCTCCCCTCAAAAGCCTGTAGGAGACAGAATACAGGGATAGGGCCTTAAGGAGATCTTCATAGGACATTTTACTTATGCCCTGCATTCTTTAAGTGAGGAACCTCTGTGGAAGTTCCAGTTGTTGGATATGTCTGATTAGGTACATACAGGGGCACTGAACTCAATGCTAGGTCTGATGAATGCCGAATACAGTGGAATAATGACTTCCTTGGACTTGGATGCCATACCTTTGTTTATAAGTTACGAAACATAGAATGATTTCCTCACCAGTGGAGAGACATGATGATCAAAGGCTAGATTACTATCTATGTGTGTCCCTAAGTCCCTGATTAATGGGTCATTTCTAAGGGGTGTGTTGTCAATATGATAGTTACCAGAGATGGATGACTTCCCAAAGGATACTATTATGCATTTCTTGGCATTTAGTTTTAGTTTTAGTTTTAGTCCATGGCTCTGATACCAGTTGTTTGTCTGTGTCAGCCCCTCCTGGAAGACATTTGTTCCTAATTTGCAATCATCTGCAAATTTAGTCAGCCAGAGACCACTGACATTGGCCTTGACTTCAGAGAAGTAAATGCCAAAAAGGAGCAGTCTCTGAGGGACTCCACTTGTGACTGTCCTCTTTGTAGAGGTGTACTTCCCAATTCTAACTTCCTGGGTCCTAACTGTGAGCCAGTTGGCTATCCATCGGGTGACATACGGGTTTGTACCTAACCTCTTGAATTTGTCAACAATGCCCGAGAGGGGTATTGTGTCAAATGCCTTGGCCAGATCAAGGTAGGCAGTGTGAAAACTTTTGCCCTCATCCAGTGCTTTAAGCACTACCTTTACTTTTCAAGGAAGACCCTTGAACAATATTCTGGTTAATTAATGTTACCTAGGCATACAACTGACAATTAAGGGAATCAAATCCAAAACTTGAAGGGGCAGTAATGGAAAACTAGTGTCCAGGAGTGAAGCACTGTTGGGGAGCCAACAATCTGCCAATGAGATGGTAAAACTTCCCTTTCTCCATTAATTCTCCAAAGATTATAGAACCCACACAGCAACTATGCATTTTTACTCTAACATTTCTGTAAATGGCTTTGAATATTACAACAGCCATCTTTCTGTAATAAAACAAATCCAATCAACTCTTAGGCAAATATCATGTCCACTAAAATCAAAAAAATATATCAATGGTCTATAAATAGTGATGTAGGAAGAATTAGGGGGAAAGGTACTTAAAAATAAGAAATATTTGTACCTCTAGTCTGTCTTCCAGAATCTGTGCTAATAAATGCAAAAATAATAGCAACAATTAGAAAAAACTGCAGTTGGACAAGCCCCAAGTTGATGTCTTCACCCCATACTTCCTTAGCTAGTTACTAAGTCATTCAACTGTGGGGACCATGCAAAAGGATATATGCTACCATACAAACTCTGCCATTACTAAAACAAAAGTTAAACTGCAGCTGCAAATCAAACAGTAGATCTACAAACATAATCATACTAAAACAAAACAGTCGAATGAACACCTCTCCACACTGAAGGCACAAAACAATTAAAACAAACATACCAAACACACTGAAGGTGTGCTTCTACCAAGAAAGGTAAATCAAGTGCAAACTGATTAAAATGTTTCATTAGTCTGGATCTGAAGTTGCCAGATCCAGTCAAATAACATGCAGTTGTAATTTACAATGTAAAACTCAACATACGTTTTTTTTTTTCTTCTGAAGACTACATCTAAAGGGATAACTTATTAGAATCTGCAAAAGAAAACCGTATTGTGTTTTTTATAATTAAAATAAAAAAGTCATCAGAAAGACTCTCTGCTATGTATGAGAGGACAGAACATCCCTGGTAGACCATCACATGATACATGGTTGACACCAGCTTATGCAGCAACTGTAGGCAGTGGCATCACTAAGGCACATTAAGACAGCAGCAAGGAAACATGTGTGCATGACTGTTGGTACCATGGCTCCCTCCCAGTCTGAAACGGGTGTCATACTGGGCATAAATCAATGAATGCACAGGTTGGCGATCCAGACGCAGACAGAGGGACATCACCAGTGCTATGGCAGAGCTGATTAGTGCACTGCACAACATGTGTAAAGATGTATGCAAAGGCCTGAAACACCTACATAGAGCTATGGTACATAAGGACATGGAGTACATTTACCTGATCAGGTTGTTGGATGAACACTTGACAGCTAGTGTCCTAGATGCAGAGATGTCCATGCTTGTGAGTGTATCTCCTTGTGGGAAGGTCAGTACTAACACAATTAATGTCACTGGTCTGCATTTCAGTGTTTCAAAATTTAATATTCACAATAAAGTGCTTCAAAGGCTGTGGAGGTGGTGATGCGGTAGCGTTGTCGCCTCACAGTAAGACGTTGTCCTGTTCGATTCTCAGCTAGAGTGTCTTCTGTGTGGAGACATGCGTGAATGGGTGTACCTTCATTGAAGATTGTGCATCAGAGCCGGCAACTCGGCACGTAAAAATCTACTGCCAATCATTAGCAGACCAGAGTTCTCTGTGGTGACCCCTAACCGGGAAAAGCCAAAAGACACAACAACAAAGGAATTTTGTCTTCTTAGGATAAGTCTTTCATTTACAAGTATCATGCACCCTTGAATGTCCAATATTAGGCAGGAAACCAGACTGTGCAAAGAAACTTTGCTTACTTCTTTGAAGCTATTTGACTAAAACAACCTATACTTTTCAGAAGTCATGTCCTCTTCCTCTCTTTCTGATGTCAGCATGGAGAGGCTTGTATTTCTTTTCCTCTCTCCAATGCCTCTTTCTAAAGCACAAAAAATGTTGTTGTTGAACTGATAGTTGAATTTGAGGCTTGCTGGTGTCTTTCCCATGCTAGGGCAAGAGGAATTCTTGTAGCCTGCCAACACTGTAAAACCTTGTTGCTTCCAGATCCTGATGACTTTGTTAATACTGGCCTTGAACCCATCACACATACCATTCACATGTGATCAGGAGGGAACACTTCACAATGCCAAAATCCTGAAAGATCGAATTTCATATGGCCGAGACCATATGATTGAACTTTCGGAATCCCGACATTGTGAACAGAGATCTGCATACAGCGCGGAATGGGATATTTCTCTTTTCCTCCCTGTAGTGTGATCTTGGAGTTGGAATATTTAAGTAGCGGCGGTGTGGGGGTGCAGGGGGGGCTTGTCCCCCTGCAGAAACATTTAAATTGTTGTTTTTTTTTTGTAGTTTTGGATTTGTTTCGGAATTTGATATTCCAAAACATTGATCATATGGTCTCGATCATATGAAATTCGATGTTTTGGAATTTCAAGATTCTGAAGTGAATCTGGTCAGGATGGAGTGATCGTTCTGTGCCTCATCATTTACAAAGTGATTGCACTGGAAAAGGCTGAAGGGGGCCACACTGTCTAATTTTACCACTAGTGGTATTCTAAACATGGATATTTTATGTAGTAAATGAATAACTGTTTTTGCTGCAGTACTGCAGCAGGGAACCTGCAGCATCCATCCATCATTAAAAACATACTGGTATCTTCTGGCCTGGTGGATATGGGCATCCTGAGCAGTGTAGTAACTGGCTCGTGTTCACTGACAACCATTTAATTTTAGAAAATACCAACACAGTGTGAGAGAGCTGTAGATACACAATGTTTTGGGAAGCAAAGTTCTCATATACACACACGAAAAATGCAAACCAGGTTGCCAGCGTTACACCCAAAACATTCACTACCAATACTAACAAACACATAGACCCACATATGTGGAGGTACTCCCTTGTAATCTACCCAAACCACCAAGACATCTTAAAAACATCTTTTAGTGGCCCCATGAACACTCAAAAAAGACAGCACCTCACAAAATACATACCTCTGAAAATCACTGTAGTCCTGTTTCCAAGCCCATAAGGCAAAACACCACACAGCCAAACATTATAGTTATTGTGGGTTCCATTGTAAGACATACTGATGTCCCCCTTACCAGACTAAACAGGGAGTAGATCACAGTGAGCTGTCTGTCTGGATCCTGGATGCACTAGATCACACATGCACTTACATCTTCATACCACAAGCATCAGTATGATATGGTCATAGTCCATGTGGGCGTAAATGAACTAAGACATACCTCACTGGACTACATGAAGAGAGACATGATAGAGCTGTCTGAATATGTGTCGCAGGTGGGTATAAATCTTGCCTCAAGTAGCCTCAAGTAGCATCCTACCTTCACCATTGATAATGTGACAGTACCAGCAAAAATGATTGACTTTTACAATTGGCTAACTTTCTGGTGTCACAACAAGAGGATCCAATATCTATCAGCCTGGGGAGACATGACTGCCAAATCACAATACTTTGACAGAGATGGCTTGCACTTGTCACCATTTAGCTTCCAGATACTGGCAAAAACTTTATCTGTTCCCATAGTGCCTTTTTTAAGCAATGTCAAGTAGTTAAACCTTACAACATAATACAAATCACTCATGACTACCTAAAGCTACTGCTGCTCAGTGCTAAGCATTTAAATAAAAAAACTGCACTCCCTGAAGGCACTCCTCACACCACAGAACACAGGCATATGTGCAGTGGCAAACACATGGTTCAGAATCATGGAAAGTGCTCCTGGTATGAGACTACAATTCCTTTCAAACATTTCGATCCCCCTCAGCTCAGGGTAAAACAAAGGGAAACGGTGTCTCAGTGTTCATAACGGACAAGTACACTGTTAGACTGGTCCAGCAAAATGACTCACTTGAGCTGCTCCATGCCCAACTAAACATAGGTGTGACATCCTACCATAACCTTGCTAGCTACAGATCCCCTAACATGAGACTGGAAACCACACCTCCTACCTAAACCTACTGGAATCTCTTAACATTCAGAGTAACACCATACTTATGGCTGACTTCAACTACCCCTCCATAAACTGGGAGACTTATATGACCCATAATTCACTTGCTCAGAAATTTTTGGACTTTGTCAATGCAGACACCCTGGAGCAACTATTTAGTTCCCCCACTAGATATACAAATATCGTGGACCTAGTATTCATTAACATAGGGGGATGCTGCTCCCTCCCATACATTAAATCCTCCCTGGTAAGATCTCAACAATAATGATTTCCTTTAGTATTAAAACTAACCTAGCACCCCCATCAAATTCCAAACCTGTTAAGAACTTTTCTAAGGCCAATTACCTCAAGCTAAGTGACAGCTTATTAAAATTCCAAGCCCCTCCAAACCCGGATGACACTTAGGCCTGCACCAAGCTGTACGCAAAAGCATTGTACATCCACATTCATAGCTGCATAGAGAAGGCAGTAGCTGTCTGAATCAAACCAATGTTTACTGGCAAAAATAAACCACCCTGGTGGACTCCTAACATAAATAGGCCATTCAACAAAAGGAAAAACATCCTCTCCAGAGCCAAGAAGAAACAGTCGAAACAGTGCAAAAAGCTAAACAAACAAAACAGAGAGATAGTCAAATCTGCCAAAGCAAACTATGAGGCAAAGATAGCCTCCCAGGTGAAGCATAACCATAAGGCTTTTTCTAATTATGTTCATAAACTCAGGGGAAACACTTAGCAATGTGCCAAGTTAATCATCAACAGCAACACTTACACCCAGCCTGAAACTATAGCAAACCTGCTGGCTGACAAGTTCAGTTCAAACTTCTCCCCCTCAGAACCAGCTCCATCATCATCATCATCAGCTCCCTTTTTCCCATTTTTCTACATGAGGTCGGGGTATCGTGTTAACTGTTGCCAACTCTCTCAATTCAATGCCACACCCCTGCCTTCTTCAACACTCATGCCTGACTGTTGCAGATCCTCTTTCACACAATCCATCCACCTCTTTGCTGGATGTCCTCGCTTCCTCTTACTTTCTTCCTGTCTGTCCCAAATCTTCCTCATCAGATTGTCTCCTGCTTTTCTACACATGCCCAAACTACAGTAATCTGTTCTCTTTGATCTTTCCTGCAATTGGAGCTACTTTAGTTTCTGCTCTTATGGCTTCATTTCCATCACCTCTAGCTTCTTCAACTGTTCTGCCTTTACTGCCCATGTTTCTGTACCATGCAGTAGTACTGGTCAAACCACTGTCTTGTACACCTTACTTTTCAGCATCTTTGGCATTCTTCTGTCATAGACTACACCTGATACTCTATGCCAGTTGGCTGCAGCCCCTCTTATTCTAGCTTTGACCTCTTCATTCAGACTACCCTTCTCTTCAACTACCCCTCCCAGACACTTGAAGCTGTTTACCTGTTCCACTATCTTCCCTTCTATTTCTATTCTCAGCTTCTTCTGATTTCCCCAATTTGCTGCCATTACCACCATCATATCTGTGCTTAGATTCATCCCATGTGCCTTCAGATTTGCATTACATTCTCCTATCTTTTGCTGTAGCTCTAGCTCAGTCTGCCTGTACTGTCACATCATCTGCATACAGCAGCTTTGTTGATCCGTTCCCCTCCAACCTGTTTGCTAATGTAGTCCATCACCAGTATGAACAGCATCGGGCTCATAGCTGAACCCTGATGTACACCCATTCCCTCTATGAGGCCAAACACTATTTGTACTTGAGTCATTGGGTTCTTGTACATCTTCTTCTTCTTCTTTTAGCTTTTCCCTGTTAGGGGTCGCCACAGTGGATCACCTGTCCACTCATGATTGGTAGTGGAGTTTTTACAGTGTCAAGTTGCCAGCCCAATGCCCAACCTTCCACAGAAGGTACTCACACACACACATGCACGCACTCACACCTAGGGCCAATTTACAGTGTCCAATCCACCTGCAGCATGTCTTTTGGGATGTGGGAAAAAAACGGAGCACCCGGAGGAAACCCACATGACCACAGGGAGGACATGTAGACTCCACACAGAAGGCAGCCCAGCCGAGGATCAAACCGGAGAACCTCTTGCTGTGAGGCGACAATGCTAACCACTGCACCACTGTGGCCTGCACTAATTCTACCAATGTTTCTGGGACTTCAAACCACCACAGTACTGTCCATATCAGTTTTCTTGGGATAGTCATATGCTTTATCCAACTCTAGGAATGCCCAGTTGGACTCTCTCCTCATCTCTAGCTTCTTCTCAAGTTTCTGTCTCAATGCAAACATCGGGTCAATTGTGCTGCATCCTGATCTGAATCCAAACTGCTCATCTCCCATCTTACATTCTACTACTTTGCGTATCTGTTTATCAATCACCCTCTCCAGAACTTTCATGCAATGTGGTAGGAGTTTGATGCCTCTGTACTACCCACAGTTGTGGATGTCCCCTTTATTCTTGTACACTGGCAGGAGTATGCTTATTCTCCAGTCATCTGGGATATGCCTTTCATTCCACACTGTTATTAGTATCCTCAGGAGCAATTTCTCCCTGTCAAAGGAAAAATATACTTTAAAAATGATCAAAACACGGTAGGTTCAGGTTAAGGCACTTTAATCTTGCAGCAAGGAGACAAAAACGTGCTAATACAGAGTTTGTCTAACTAGAAACAGGAAATACTTTCATTTTTATACACTTTCTAATAAGACATTGCCTACCAAGCTGACGTAACAAATCACAAGTCTTTTCGTCATCATTTATTAATTATTGCTCTCATGAAATTCTGCTGATTTATCAATTTTTTGTGAGAAACTTCCTAAGGAAAACAACATGGCCTTGGTTGCCACCGGTTAGATACATGCAATGTTACCATTCAAGGTACTATGGTTAATTCAAGCACAAAGCAAGCAGTTCATTTCTCTAATAATCCTTTGTCTACATTATCTCTAAGCTTCTGCAGCTGCACATGTTCTCATACTTCGAACAGAGCTGATTGTTTAGAATCATTACATTTACAGGATATAGCATTGTTCATTCATTCTCTCCTGACCTAGCAGATAAGCACCTGCTTCTCAAGTACATTTCCAAAAGGCATAAACATGAATATTGCTGTGCTAGCAATTACTAGGTCAGAGGGCATCTTGCAAGTTTCAGAAAGCACACTGCAGTTTCAAAAAGCATCTTTTCAGTCTCATATGAAACTCAATTTATATATATAAAACAGTGCATATAAAATAGAATGAAAAATGTGTTAACTCATTTAGCTTCTAATTAGCATTAAGCATCCACGCATTAATACATATTTTTCTGACATTTCCCCCCGTTAATACTTTTTAATTCTATTTTCAAAAAGAATAAACAGTTTGCTTCTTTTCCTAACCTCTTCCATTCAGGAGTTGCAGTTAAGAAAGTCATTCAGTTTAAAACTTTATGAAAGTGTTTCACATTCTAGCAGCTCTTCAAGTTCAGTACCCTGATACATAGTTTCAGAAACTGATATATCTTTAAATTCTTTGATTATTTTTTTCATGCCGGGGATTCCGCAACAAACACAAGCTCCTATTAGGAGTAATCCCACACAAATGGCAATCAAAATGTTCATTAGGATGGAACCCCACCCCCCAAACAGATTCTGGAAGAAGTCCGTCAGAGGGTTTGGGCCTGGTTTGATCATGGCCGACACCTGCTGTATCACCTCAAGGTGGTCATTAATTTCATGCTGATGATCTGGTATATACGCACAGCATTCTTCTTTGATTAAAGAACACGTACCACCCCTCGCCACTAGGGTGAAGTCAAGAGCCATTCGGTTCTGGAGCACTACAGTTCTCATAGCATTCAGTTCATCAGTTATCAGTTCAAGAGCAGAGAAAGTTGCATTACTCATTACTTTGAGAAGTTTAGACAGTTTTCACAGCTCCCAAATTGATTTAACTGCACCATATGCAGGTAATATACCTGCCCATGATATAACAGCAGCATCACTCAAGTCCATGTGCGTCAATTTGGTACCCACGGTATGATGGTCTTTCCAGCCCACCTCGATCTGTCCCACTGGATTTTCAGGCTTTTTAACAGCTTTCTTGGCCACATCTCGGGTATTTCGAATATTTCCCTGAGGCAAGACTGCAGTGTGTCGTATGGCCGGGACCAGGTATCCCAAAAAAACAACTGCCGGACCAATTCTCAGGTAACCATTTATATGCCTTTTTACCACACACAAAATAACAATCCTCTACCTTAGTAGTTACTCTGTTACGAAATGACTGCCCTGCATGAAACATTTTCCTATCTATTACAGATAACTGTTTAAAAAGTACAGGATTATGTTGCACTTGGTCAAGAGTTTTATGTATGGATTTAAGAAATGAGTCATAATCTGAACTACAGGTTCCACCCAGATTGTTTGCTTTAGTATAGCATTTATATTGTACAGTCACATTACACTTGCTCCAACCCACTTGAATTGTGTCATTCTTGTGAAAACATATAATTCCCTTTGGTGTCACAGGCAAATACAGTGCTACCTTATCATATGTTTTAATAGATATTGTGTCAGAAAACAGATTTTCCCATGTCTCATTGACCCCTAGGGGGATAGCAGTCATTAATAGTCCCCGTATGCTGTTGGTATGGCTGTACAGATCCAGCAGTTCGAAACATTAAAAGTCTCAACATACACACATGTAATTGCCTGATAAGTGTTAAAGTTCGGGTGCCAGTCTATGTTTGGTTCATTACGTTTAATCAGTTCAACTTTTGTGGCACGATAAAGGAAAGGCCACAACAAAAAGAACAACGTTATTAGCATGGCTATCAGAATAATCATGCAAGTTTTCTGAGGTTGTTCAGTGTCTCTGTTCATTCTATACCTGGTCATTTTGTTCTCGTTGTACAACAGTAACAAGGTTTTTGTCCAGTTCAAAGTTTTTAACCAGTTTACAGTATGTCAGATGAATCCAGGATGCTCGTTCTGCAATCTTGACTGCAGTGGGTGTCGACAGTAGTGCCTGGTATGGCCCTTCCCACTTCAGAGAACTCCAGTTTTTTCTCTTCACCACCTTCACCCAGACCCAGGTGCCTGGGGCTACTGCTGCTTCCAATTTCGTTTGCTCTTTATCTGAAACAGAATTTAACTGCAAAAGTTTGTTATTCAAAAATCGCCTCATATACCCTGCAATTGAACTGTCAGCCTCCTGCTCTGCAGACATGAGATGTTTCCATTGAGGTGTATAATATGCCCTCCCAAACAAAACTTCAAAAGGAGTTAACCCTTTTGCATATGGAACAGTTCTCATGCTCAACAGTGCCAGAGGCAAACAGTGCACCCAGTTCTTTTGTGTCTCACTAATCAATTTTCTAAGTTTATTCTTCAACTCTCCATTATGCCTCTCTACTAATCCTGCAGATTGGGGGTGGTATGCACAATGCTTTTTCAACGATATCCCAAAATAGCGACTAAGTTGTTGTATTGTTTGATTCACAAAGTGTGTGCCATTGTCACTATAAATCTTTTCCGGTATTCCAAATCTAGGAATAATTTCTTTAACAAGGACCTTTGCAACAGTAGCTGCATCTGGATTTTTAGTTGGAAAAGCTTCCACCCATTTGGAAAACATATCTATAATGACAAGGTAGTACTTCTTATTTTTGCATTTGTTCAGTTCTATAAAATCCATACAAATAGTATGAAACGGATACGGTGGTGTAGGGAAACTCCCTTGCTTAGGTTTCAATGCCCCTTGTGCATGATGCTTGTTACAAACATGGCATGCTGCACAAACATTTTTTGTGTAATTAGTAAATCCATACGTCGTAAACACTCGATTCTGACTGCAGTGGGTGTCGACAGTAGTGCCTGGTACGGCCCTTCCCACTTCAGAGAACTCCAATATTTTCTCTTCACTATCTTCACCCACACCCAGGTGCCTGGGGCTACTGCTGCTTCCGATTTCGTTTGCTCTTTATCTGAAACAGAATTTAACTGCAAAAGTTTGTTATTCAAAAATCGCCTCATATACCCTGCAATTGAACTGTCAGCCTCCTGCTCTGCAGACATGAGAAGTTTCCATTGAGGTTTATAATATGCCCTCCCAAACAAAACTTCAAAAGGAGTTAACCCTTTTGCATATGGAACAGTTCTCATGCTCAACAGTGCCAGAGGCAAACAGTGCACCCAGTTCTTTTGTGTCTCACTAATCAATTTTCTAAGTTTATTCTTCAACTCCCCATTATGCCTCTCTACTAATCCTGCAGATTGGGGGTGGTATGCACAATGCTTTTTCAACAATATCCCAAAATAGCGACTAAGTTGTTGTATTGTTTGATTCACAAAGTGTGTGCCATTGTCACTATAAATCTTTTCCGGTATTCCAAATCTAGGAATAATTTCTTTAACAAGGACCTTTGCAACAGTAGCTGCATCTGGATTTTTAGTTGGAAAAGCTTCCACCCATTTGGAAAACATATCTATAATGACAAGGTAGTACTTCTTATTTTCGCATTTGTTCAGTTCTATAAAATCCATACAAATAGTATGAAACAGATACGGTGATGTAGGGAAACTCCCTTGCTTAGGTTTCAATGCCCCTTGTGCATGATGCTTGTTACAAACATGGCATGCTGCACAAACATTTTTTGTGTAATTAGTAAATCCATACGTCGTAAACACTCGATTCACTAACTGTACCATCCCCCCTGTTGAGACATGGCTCTGCCCATGGCTCAACAAAGCTGCATATCTAAACAAGTTAGATGGTAGGATTGGTTTCTTTTCTTTGGAGATGTACAGTCCCTTCTCAAGAATTGCTCCTCGTTTTATCCACTTTTGTTTTTCTACATTTGTAGTAAGTGTCTGCATTGTTTTTAACATTTCTAAGTCTAAAATCTCAGATGGTTGTAACTCCTCACTCAAAAGAAAAACTTCTGAAGCTGAAGCTGCTTGTTTTGCAGCTGTATCAGCCCTCGCATTACCTTTCGAAATTCTATCCTGTTGTTTGGTATGAGCTACGCATTTGAAATAGTTACTTTCTGAGGTAACTGAATAGAGTCTAACAAGTCTAAAATAAATTGTGCATGGTAAATTGGTTTACCAGTAGATGTTATCATTCCTCTATTTTTCCACTGCTGTGCAAAAACATGTACAGTAGAAAACGCATACTGACTGTCAGTAAAAATATTTACTTTCTTACCTTTTGCTAAGGTACATGCCTTCGTCAAGGCAATCAATTCTGCTGCTTGTGCAAATAAGTTGTGTGGTAAAGACTTTGCTTCTAAAGTCTCGGTATCAGAAACTACTGCATACCCCACTAGATTCTGTCCTGTAGGACCCCTTCTGCACGAGCCGTCCACATCGGCATCATCCAAGGGAACATCTGTAAGGTCTTTTCTAGGTAGTGTCTTTTGCTCAATCTCCTGCAGGCAGCAGTGTGGTTTGCCATCTGCAGGGGTTGGGAGCAAGGTTGATGGGTTCAAAGTTGTGCATCATTCAATTGTCATATGAGGTTGGCTCAACAGTATAGTCATACAGGAAAGATGTCTAGCAGGAGAAAGATATGCTACTTTTTCTTGCTGTAAAATAATCGCGACTGCGTGAGGCACTCTCAATGTGAGAGGGTGGAACAACACTACTGAGGCTGAAGCCTGCACTGCCATTGCGGCTGCAACTACTGCTTGTACACAGTGGGGCAAGGATCGCGCCACTGGGTCTAAATGTGATGAATAGTAATCTATGGGGCGTTGTTTGTCCCCATGCTGTTGTGTTAACACTGATGTCATATAACCTTGCTTACAGTCTACAGTTTGGAAAAATCGCTTATGATAGTTTGGTAATCCTAGAACTAAGGAAGAAGCTATCAATTGTTTAAGTTTGCAGAAAGCTGATTCTGCTTCTGGTGTCCACTGTAATAAATCCTGTGCTGCCATTGGCTTTTTGAATATCAAACTAGTCAGTGGAGCAGATTCCAAAGCATAATTTGGTATCCAACTCCGACAAAAGTTAGTAGTTCCCAGGAAGGACATAATTTCCTTCTTGGTAGTCGGTCTAGGTGCTTGTAATATTGCTGTTTTTCTGTCTTCATCTAATATTCTACCTTCTTTGGATATTACATATCCCAGGTATTTAACCTGTTTTCTCCAAAGTTGCAGTTTGTTTTTATTTACCTTGTGTCCCTGAGTAGCTAAAAATTGTAATAATGCTATGGTATCTTCTCTGCATTCTTGCTGGGTGGGGGCTGCCAGCAGAATGTCGTCTACATAAAGTAAAATCTGACTACCTTTCGGTGGGATAAATCCTGCCAGGTTACTTGCCATTTCTTGTGCGAATATCATTGGACTTTCACAATATCCCTGTGGTAGTCTCGTATATGTATACCGTTTCCCCTGAAATGTAAATGCAAACCAATGTTGGCTGTCTGGGTGTATCGGTATTGAGAAAAACGCATTGCTGATATCTACCACAGAAAAATACTTCTGTTGAGGCTTCAAATCATTCAATAAGGTGTGTGGATCTGGCACCGTTGGTGCCCTGGGTATAACTGCGTCATTCACAGCTTGTAAATCTTGGACCATACGCCATTCCCCGTTTGCTTTCCTAACAGGAAATAAAGGTGTATTACATGGTGAATCAGGAGATTCTATTAAGACTCCTTCCTTAAGTAAGGCTGCTATTATAGGTTTGATTCCTATTTCTGCATCCTTTCTTAAGGGATACTGTCTTTTTTGTGGTCTAAATGCGGATTTTGGTGTAATAGTAACTGGTCCTGCTGTATGAATAAGTCCTACATCTGATTTCCCTGTTGACCAGAGAGTCTCTGGTATGTCTCGTAAGGCTTTTTCCTCTTCCTCCAGTAAGAGTAATACTCAGCTATCCTCACTTGCCTGTGAGTGCACAGCTGGGTGTGTCTGTGTTATCCAATTCAATTTCTGCTTCTGTACTCCCTGTTCAGAGAGTTCTAACTTTGTCTGTTTTTCCCACCTTGTAACTTTTTCTCCTAGGTCTGCCCACTTCAAATTTCTATTTTTGGCTAAGCTTACATATGGTAATCGATTAGATTTGTAGAGTGCTAAAAATTCCTGGGGCAATGAACAGCTTATTACACTGGTTCCTTCTGTGTCTCAGTACAAGTTTCGTAATAATAGCCTATTAGCATGGTTTTTAAACAACTCTTGCTCATATTCTTTATCAGGTCCTGGTCTGTTACAGTAATATAAAGTACAATGCAGCAAATGCTGTTTGCCAGTGTCAAGGGAGGGGGATTTACTGATGGCTATGTTCATCAGTTCTTCGGTTACTGCCCCTGGACCAGTTGTAACTAAGTCCTGGCTGTACCAATAATATGTTTCACCCTCCGATCGCACTACAGAAGTATCCATTTGTCGCTGTGCTTCCATGCCTTGCATGGTTGGAACTACGGCTATGCCAAACATCTGCATTAAGTCTCTGCCCAAAAGATTTACTGGGCATTTTGCTGAAACAACAATTTTGCTTTTCTGGGTCATTCCTGAGACGGGATCAGTTATTGCTATGTCATGGGAGAGTGGCTCCCGATACAGCTGTCCATTAGCTGCTTTCACTAGTATGTAATCTGGTGATTCCGAATCTTCTGGTAGCTTGGAAGGATGTATCAGGGTTCGTGAAGCCCCTGAGTCACACAGAAATTTTACTTCCCTCCCCTCTACCAGAAGCGTAACTTCCGGTTTTGTGTCTGCTAAGTAGAGCTCTAAGCTCAATAATGCGAAGTCCAAAATTTCATTTTCTTCATCATCTATGAATTCATGTACATCCTCTATTCCTTCTGTCAAATCCTCTACCCTCGCTATTACATTCGCATTTGTCTTTTCTTGCCGATCGTTATCCAGTGATTCCTGACTATCATATAGTCATTCCTCACCCTCCTTATCTTCAGTGGTTACCTTCTTATTGAGCCTGCAATCCCTTGCCAAATGTCCCTTTTTCACGCATTTAAAACATTCACCCTCTTTCTTTCTTTCCTCAAAATCTTCTGATCGTTTACCAGATTGTTTGTTTCCCTGGGCGTTTTTCTTATCCTTCTTCCCGGTTTGTACTACAAAGACTTCTGACCCATCTTCTACTGAAAATACTTGAGCTTTCTTTTTCTTTTTACTATTAAAATGCCTTTCAGCATGTCTTGCATATTCAAGTAATGACTGTAATCTACTTGTACAATGATCTACCATGTGCTTTGTAATAAAGCTGCTGATGTGAGTAATACTACCTTTTAAGAATGCGTTCTTTAGCTGTTGTTCATATGGGGAATCATGTGTTTGATCTTCAGGTACCTGCATTCCATAATGGTTATTAAAACATTCTAATAATCTAGCATAATATCTATCAACAGTTTCACCTTCTTGTTGTATGCATTGATTAATGCAAGTCCAATCAGCCCTAGGCTTCCATTTCTCAGAGATTCGGTCCATCAGACCTTTCACTCTGTTGTCCAGTTCTGCATTACTATGTGGGAGTGGTCTAAGCTCTGCATCACAGGGATTCCAGTTGCCACTGATCATGTGCCAATCTGGACCTACAATTTGTCTAACTACTCTCTCTACTTCTTCTCCATTCAAATGGTAACTTAACCTCATGCCCTGTAAGTCTTCTAAGAATTTTCTAAAATTAACTTTTGGATGGGGAATTTCCTCTGTGGCTTTCCAGATATCTTCCGGTGTCCACGGTCTATAAACTAGAAGAGCCGGATCCTGTCCTGCCTGTCCTGCCTGTGGATTAGGAACCTCTATGAGTGGACATATCTCTTCCTCACTCATAGCTCGTGAATTTCTACTTATTTCATATAATTCAATATCCTTTCTCAAGTTACGTGCTCGAAACCTAGTCTCGATAGGATCCCTGACAAACGGTTCTGATTTTGCAGGAACAGCTGGGTATAGCGGAGGTGGACTAGCTTGTCCACTCGCTTCATATCCCGGTAAGGGAAGCAGAGGGGGCAGAGGAGGGGCTGTTGCTATTACCAAGTTATTATCTTCCTTGTCTAAGAACATTGCTTTTGAATTTTTAATCTTTTGCTCCCTACGATTTGCTTCCTCAAGCCATCTGTGTGCCTGAGGGACTCCTAATCAACGTTGCTTTTTAGCTGACCTTTCGCGTCTATTTTAAGTTGTCTGACAAGTTTCATAAGTGAAGATTTATCTAAATTACCATCAAATTTGTATTTATCAACCCATTTTTGTATAATACTTAACATTAGCAGCACGCTGTAACTACATATACTTCGCATCTTCGGTTAGGGGCAGGTCTCGGGAACTTTTTGTGCACTGATTTCCCATATTGCCTTAGCTGAGCTAAAAATTGTTACGTAACCCTTCTTATCACGTGGTACCATGATTTTACACCTTTTCACAGTTTATCTAGAATAACTGTCTACCTATTCTGTTTCCCTGATCTATGACAAGACAGTAATCTTTTTTGTCCCTGATCTGCACATGCAAATCTCCCTGACAAAATAGTTCTGTATCTAGTCCCTGATCAAAACAGAAAAAAGGTAAATTCCTCCTTACCTAACCCTCTGTGAGTTGATCCACCGGAACATTGACTCATCCTCCAATCCCAGATCAGAAACAGTGGCCGGCCTCTTTCGAACGACAGTTCAGTCGGAGGTCTTTTAGAACAGAAGAGCCGATGTGGCCGCTTCTCCGTACGGGTACATGCCACCGGGCCCAATTCTGACCTAGGCCTAGAGTGAGAGGTACTTTCTGGTCCGAAGGACCAAACTGTCAAAGGAAAAATATACTGTAAAAATTATCAAAACATGGTAGGTTCAGGTTAAGGCACTTTAATCTTGCAGCAAGGAGACAAAAATGTGCTAATACAGAGTTTGTCTAACTAGAAACAGGAAATACTTTCATTTTTATACACTTTCTAATAAGACATTGCCTGCCAAGCTGACGTAACAAATCACAAGTCTTTTCGTCATCATTTATTAATTATTGCTCTCATGAAATTCTGCTGATTTATCAATTTTTTGTGAGAAACTTCCTAAGGAAAACAACGTGGCCTTGGCTGCCACCGGTTAGATACATGCAATGTTACCATTCAAGGTACTATGGTTAATTCAACCACAAAGCAAGCAGTTCATTTCTCTAATAATCCTTTGTCTACATTATCTCTAAGCTTCTGCAGCTACACATGTTCTCATACTTCGAACAGAGCTGATTGTTTAGAATCATTACATTTACAGGGTATAGCATTGTTCATTCATTCTCTCCTGACCTAGCAGATAAGCACCTGCTTCTCAAGTACATTTCCAAAAGGCATAAACATGAATATTGCTGTGCTAGCAATTACTAGGTCAGAGGGCATCTTTGCAAGTTTCAGAAAGCACACTGCAGTTTCAAACAGCATCTTTTCAGTCTCATATGAAACTCAATTTATATATATAAAACAGTGCATATAAAATAGAATGAAAAACGTGTTAACTCATTTAGCTTCTAATTAGCATTAAGCATACGCACATTAATACATATTTTTCTGACACTCCCCTATCTCACCCAGCATCTTTATCATATCTGCTGTGACCTCATCTGAGCCTGCTGGTTTCCCTGACTTCATCTTCCTTAGTGCTGTTCTTACTTCTTCTAGGGTGGGCTCCTTTTCTTCTATCATTGTAGGCTGTTTCTGGGGAAGTACAGCTTCTGTGGGGTTTTCTTCACTGAGAAGCTGCTGGAAATACTTCTTCCATCTGCCTTTGATGTCCTCTGGACTGGTGAGTAGGTTGTTGCTGGCATTCTTTATGAAGGGTGTGTGTCTAACTATCTTCTTTATCGTTCTGTCTTTGCCTTGCAACCTGAGATAGTTTCTTTGTGCCCCTTACTACTGAGTCACTTTCCAGAAGTGCCTCCAATGCCTCCGATGCCCTATTCTTTGCTATTGCAACTTCTTTCTTAGCTTCTTTCTTGGCAATCAATAGTCTTTCCTAGCCTGGTCAGTCTTTTCTGTCTCCCACTTTTTCCTGCACTCCTTCTTTCTTTTGATGACTACCTGGACTTCTGCATTCCACCACCAGCTTTCCTTATGTACCTTATTTCCATATCTGGCTTGGCCACATATCTTTTCTGTAGTCCTAACACATGCTGCTTTTAGGTGCTGCTATTCTTCTTCACCTCCACTTATCTCCTCCTCTTCTTGTGGTGCTAGAGCCCTGAGTAATTCCTTGAACTGTTGTACTTTCTTTCCAGTCAACTTCCAGGTCTTCAGCCTGATCTTTGTTGACCTTAGAGCCTTCTCTGACCACTGCTTGCAGCTGACTGTGGCAAGTAGTGGGTTATGCTGTTGGCCGACTGTTTCACTGGGGATGACTTTGCAATCAGTGCCTTTTCCTTACTAGGAGGAAGTCTACCTGAGTTGCATGTTGACTACTCTTGTATGTGATTTTGTGACTATCTCTCTTTCTGAACCATGTGTTGGCTACTATCAAGCCATTTGCCAGACAGAAGTCTAGAATGGCTTCTTTTTCTTTATTCCTGTTTCCCCACCCATGTGGACCCAGGCAGTCCTCATATCCTGTTCTGTCTGTCCCGATATGTGCATTCAAGTCACCCATTATCAACACCAATTCATGTTGTTTTGCTTTATCTAGTAGGTCCTGAAACTGGTGTCTGAATGCACTCTTTTCCTGACTATCACAACCCTGCTGTGGGGCATAGACTGAGATTATGAATACTGCCCTATCATTACACTGGAGTCTGACTGCCATGAGTCTGTCATTAATTCTGATGATATCCCTCACTTCCTTCTGAAGCTTCTGTCTCACCACAATTCCTACACCATTTCTAGCCTGCCCTCCACCTGAGTAGTAGACTCTGGATCCAAAGCCAAGTGGCTTTGCTGCACTGCCCTTCCATCTCATCTCTTGGATACATAGGATGTCCAGCCTCCTCCATATCATCATGTCATCCACTTCCAAGCTGCGTCCTGTTAGTGAACCTACATTAAGCATAGCAATTCTCAGTTCATGTTTGGCAGGTTTGTTGGTTTTATGTCCAGCTTTCGCTCATCAGAGCTATCCCAGGTAACCCTAAGTCTTCAAGACCAACACAAACTAAACCCAAAGAAATTTTGGATCACAATCAATTCCCTACTCCATCCAGGTAAAAATAACAATTCTTGCCCTAATCCAGATAAAACTCCCACTGAGATAGCCTTGCTCTTCAATTCATATTTCATTGACACCATAGCTAAACTCACCACTACCTTCCCACCTATAGACCCCTGCCTACCTGAGCCTCCCACTTCACACTCCTCTATTGTTATTCTCACCTGTATCAACTTACACTATAAATAAAATACTTCATAAACTCAAACCTTGTACCAGACAATTTACCTGCTGAATTTCTACTGCTATCTGCAATTTTCATTGCCTATCCTATCAGCATACTGCTCAATAGATTTATTCAGGAGTCCAGTATACCACAAATATGGAAGAAAGCATTTGTTCTTCCACTCCATAAAGGTGGCAACAACTCTGATATCTCTAATTTCTAAGCCATCGCTATCCTCTCTCTCTCATCTCTAAAATATTAGAAAAATGTATTCACACTCAGCTTCCTAACTATCTTGTCCAAAACCAGATACTTTCCCCCACACAACACGGCTTCAGACCATGACATACTACCTGCACTGCTCTCATATCCTTTATGGACACAGTAAACAGGGCTCATGATGCCGGTTACATAGTCTCCTCACTATTCCTAGATCTCTCTAAGGCCTTCAACATGGTTTCACATCCCCTTCTGCTCATAAAACTCATCAACTTAGGTCGCTCACCCCATACCTTAAACTGGTTCTCAGACTATCTCACCAATAGGCAACAATCCACCAAATGGCAACACTACTTTTCACCTTTTCTCAACACAACCACAGGTGTACCTCAAGGATCTATACTAGGTCCTCCTCCTTTTCAGTATATTCATTAACAACTTCCACATGACCCTTATCCATGGCACAGTTATCCAATATGCAGATGATTCTACAATCATCTGTACTGTGAAATCTATATCCGAGTTACGTCTTACCCAAAATGCTTTGACTTCAACCAAAACTTGGATGTCAAACAACCATCTCTCTCTCTAAATCCCAATAAAACCAAACTTCTAATATTCCCCCCAAAAAACTACCACTCTAAACAAGAATGATTTTTCTGTCCAATCCCATAACAACACTCTCATTGAAGTCATTACAAGTATAAAACTGCTAGGAGTTATTATTGATGAAAATCTAACATTCGACCTCCATATCCATAGAAACATCACAGAAACACATAAAAAATCAGTTACCTTCTACAGACACAAATACTACCTTAATATTACTGATAAAAAACTCTAGCATCATCCTTCCTGCTACCATCGCTGCTATACGGTGCCCCAATCCTCACCAATATCCAGTCCTCCCTGAAAACCAAACTGGACTCATGTTACAACAAGATTACCACATTTATAACAAATTTAAAAAATTCAGCACACCACTGCTTATCTCTACAACAGCTAAACTGGCTCAAACTCCCATACTACCTCACTTATTCACAATTAACCACTGCACAGAAACTCATATACAAGCCTTCAACTTGCCCCTCCCTCTCCTCCTTATTGACTACATACCACCCTAACGGGCCTCTAAGATCCAAAAACACAATGATGCTGAAAGTTGAAACTTTGCAGATGGTCAATTGCTGTACCCTTTTACTGTCTCAGAACTATAGAATGCCCTCCCACCTTCTATCAAAACAATCAGTAATCCTGCTCTTTTTAAGAAGTATCTCAGATCACACCTCTCTTCTCTCTGGCACTGTACTTTTGCCAAAATTGTATCTCCTAACAACTGATCCACTACTATATCCCTCTACAACATCACTACTTCAGAGTTCTCTCTGACTTGCTGAATTCAATTGCTTATGACTAAAAAACTCCAACAAGTAACAATCAAAACTGCTACCCTACCTGACTAACTCCATCCTCAATGATCAAATTGTACACAATGTTGATGTGTAATGTTTAAGCAATAACAGATGATGTGGTGTGGCATATTGAAGATTCACCCACAGTTGGTGTGGTTTAATCATGAGGGCAAAGCCCAAGTGATTAAACAAAGGCAATCGTGGGTAAATCTTCAATATACCACAACCACGAAGTAGGTTATTGCTATTATACAATGACATTATTTAAGAAAAAAAATACTTACATTTCTTAAATAAAGTCTTTGTATAACGGTGGATTGCTGTTCTTCTGCCGGTTGTAGTATACTGCTTCTGCCTTTTGATGTACTGCGCATGCGTATGGGACTTGCATTCCCATGCATACCCAGTACATCAATGCTTTGAAACGGAAGCAAGGGATTGCTCCGTTTTCCTCTCCTTTTTTTTTTTTTTATTGTAAAAAAAAAAAGGTTATGGGGCAGTTTATACCAACGGAAAAAAGTCCGGGCGACTGGACCTTTTTGTTTTCGAATATTAATAGGGAGACATTGTATAATTGTAAATAACTTGTACCATTGTGTTTAATTTTTATTTCCATGCATTGAGACTGTATATACACTGTATAATGTGCTTTTTCTTGTATGTACTATTAATGTTATGTGGAGCTTTTTTCCCCGGGCCTCTAATGAAAATGGGCTCACCTAGGCCCAGTAGACTTTCCCGGTTAACAAATGCAATAAATAAATAAATAATTTGTATGAAGTGTCTCTCCCAGTGAATGAGCTAATTAGCCAATATTATATGCACACACATTTTTACCTCACTTGGACTCTCAGGCTTACGTGGTGTCACAGAGGGGGAGGCCAATGTACTAATTCTAACAGTTTCTAAATATCCTTGTTCCACCACATTTTAACTCATTCTCAACCACTTGCCTGAGGTAAAAGGGAATTGTTCTGAGTAGACAAGCAACAGTTTGGAAAAATTGTCACCGCAAAGTCCGACCTGGTGACTTTTCATCTAGTCAAAGCCGTCAGACAGTTTTCTGTACTTCATCATTAGCAGCTGTAACCATGACTTTTTTTCACATGCACTGCCAACATGTTGTATTATTTCCATTAAATCTCATGCTCTGTTGTGAGATACTCGTAGCCCAGCTGTTGTAAACCTTTCTTAATGGCACATGAAATATTGCTACACACTTGTCTTTTAATTTCACTTAGCTGTCAAAACAACTTTCAGTGAAAAATGTTTTTGAATTACATTATGATATATTGGCTTATATCTTTCTTAGCAATGGCTGTGGTTTTAATGCCTTCAAAATGTTACTACACTCTTTTGTTTAATTCATCTAAATGTTTGGGTTTCTGATACCGTGAGTGAAATGTAACCCATTCCTAAGTCAGTGTATGATTAAAGTTAATGCGATTAGTATTGCTTCAGCCCTTAACATTTGTCAAGAGTGCACTTCTCAACATTGGCAATGAAACCGGAATTGTCTCCTTCTGCAGTTCATATGGGATTACATATATTGGTAACTTTTCATACTGACTGTTGTTCCCTTCACTATTAGGAACTGTCGAGTACTATTAGAACTGTCGAGTATCTTTCTTCCACAGGGTTCTCATTTCTGCTTGCAAATTCTGTTACTTTATGACTTTCTATCTCAAGACAACTCCTCCTGGGATTCAATTTCAATAAGCACTTTTCCTGTACAGTAGCAGCTGCGGGACGAATATGGAATATGAGCAATCCAATAAACTACTGTTCTGACATGCACAAGTCTGCTTACACTATTCCTGCATGGACACCACTGCATAATGCTAATTACCTCATCTGCTGGTGAAAACCATGCAAATGAGGTGAATTAGTGATTCAGCAAGCAGGCAGGCATCCATACAAGAATAGTGAAGAAGAGAAAACGGAGGCATGACAGCTCAAATAAAATCATATATTATAATCTGTAGGCATGCCAACGGTCAAATATATGGCCATTGCCATGGAAATGTGTTTCATGGTTATAAAAATAAAAGTTTTTTTTTTGGCTGATCTCAGCTGTTTAAGCCTAGGGCAGCGCCGCGCACATGGGATCATTTTGAAAAAAAAAATGTTAACACAATTTTAATGGAAATCTGCATTTTGCCATTATAGTCTATGGCATGCAGAATCAAAACAATACCAGAGAACAGTGGTTGCTAAGGGGAAAGGCTCTGTGGTAGTGCAGTAACTAGGGACTAAGGCAGTGGGGTATGCAAATGAGGGGACATTTACTGAATCACAAAAATATTCTAAGTGCCAAACTGCACCTAACCATGGAGGTGCTATAACATGATCGTGTAAGCAGGAGGAGCAGCAGACATGAAAAGGGGGTGTGTCATGCATGGTGTAAGCACATTGGAGCTCCATGGCCCCCAGATAAGCTTAGCTAAGCACAGCTAAGCAAGGGGTGTGTCTGAGGCTGTATTGACTTATTCCATGAAATGAAAATCATGTTCATGTCTAGAGAGGGCCATTTCTCATTGTTTACCCTAGCTAAACAGGTTTGCACAGCACTCACTGGGTGTAAAACAAAAAGAAAAAAAAAACTGGGAATAGCAGGACTGTTTACATTTGGGCACCAGGATTGTGTGGCACACCTCAGGGCTTAAAAGGGGTGGAAATGGGAAGGAAAAAAAGGAAAATAGCAGAATAAAAGCAATCAAATACAAATTACATAGCTTGCAGGTGGAATGCATCATAGTCAGCCAACCATACAGGCAGTATCTGCAGCACAACAGTATAAACTATGCAAACACCTTACAGTCTGTTTTTTCCCACAAACTCTGCACCATTGGTGTACACATACATGGGGAATTTTAACTGGAAAAATGTTAGGGGCTGCCATTGCTTTGATCCATCAGTATGTGCTAGAGGCTGAGCGCTGTGATGAGGATAATGCTGACAACCACCACAGACCAAGGAGTAGGAGAAGAGTGTTCAGACCCAGGGTAACTTACCAGGGGCTACATGATCTGGAGATAGTAGAGTGCTACAGGGTGGACAGAGACATACTGCAGCAAATCATCAAGCTGTGGAGGCCTCAACTCAGACCCAGAGAAAACAGAGGGGGAACCCATCCCTGTGGATACCAAGGTATGTGTAGCCTTAAGAATACTAGCTACAGCTACTTTCTAAAGACCTACTGGGGACATCATGAGGGTCTCACAGGTATCCGCATCCATGGTATTCCACCAGTTCCTGGATGCCATGCTACCACATGCCGGTGAGCACATTTACTTCTCCAACACCGGTGAGGAGAATACCAGCACAATGTGTCTCATCCACCATGTAGCAGAATACCCAGAGGTAAGGGTGCAATAGACTGCATGCAAATCCACATCAAAGAACCACCCAGTAAACAGGGTAGGGTCTACATAAACCTTCCCCTCCATCAACTGCCAGGTCATATGTAATGCCCATGGCATTATCATGAATGCATGTGCTGGCAGCCCTGGAAGCTATCACAACTCCCACATCTGGCATTCATCACAGCTGTACCAGGGATTTGCCAGTAGGGGCATCCCGTATAGCCATCTGGTGGAGGATGCTGGCTATGCACTGGAGCTGTGGTTGATGACACCCATCAGAAATGCACACACACCCACACAAGAATGCCATAATGAGGCATACGCACAAAGTAGGATCATTATAGAGCGTGTGTTTGGGATGCTCAAGTCACGGTTCCGCTGCCTTGACATATCTGGTGGAGCCTTGCAGTACTCTCCAGCCACATGTGCACACATGTTCATAGTATGTGCCATGCTACACATTATGATCCTGCAGAAACAGCTACAGCAGGAACAGCATGGGGAAGGGCCACACAGCCCACCACCATTGCCAAGGTCCCCACAGGCACAGAGGGACTCAGAGGAGGAGGCCCCTGAGCCTGCTGTTGTAGGCAGATGGAGCCATGCCCAGTATGCTCAGGCCTTGGCAAAAAGGCAACGTATAGCACTCACACTAACACTGTAGGGACCCCAGGGACTGACACCTCTCTCTGACTCACACACACAGTAAAATAGATGACACACACATCACATTACCTGTAACTTACCATGTATAGGCAGTGTTCTGTGTCCATCCAATATAGGTGGCCCTCAAGCACCATCTTCACAACTGCCACAGGCACAAGGTAAGTCAGTCTTCTTAACAATAAATGAATGGATTAGTATGTTTTGCTAGCATATCTATGGTAATGCTGCATGCATGGAAGGGAATGGGATGGCCTACTGGGATAACAGCAGACAACTGACAGCTATGTGGGACACCAGGAAATGTCTGCCCAATACTGGCCTCCCCACACTATGCAGTAGTACCCAAGGTGGTAAATCCCACTGCAGTATATGTGTGGGGACAACTAAATGGGGGGGTCATAGTTCACAGGCACAGATGTCAGTGTGGGGGTCCCATACCCTCCCCTCAGACCCACACAGCAAGTCAGCTGTAGAAAACCAGAGAGAAATGTCTGGCAAAGGCACACAAATGATGGAAATGTTGAATTATCCCCTACAAACTCACACAGTGATAGCACAGCAGGTCCCGCAGTTGCAGTAAGGCTAGGAAGGGTAAGAAGTGTGAAACTCAATTGTATGCCATTACAATCTGACCTGTGGTTCATAGGTTCATAGGTTGGTACTAGGCTATCAGCCCTAGGGCCTATACAAGCCTAGCCATAACAATTCCCTGGCTATTT
Source organism: Protopterus annectens (assembly GCF_019279795.1). Classification (NCBI taxonomy): domain Eukaryota; kingdom Metazoa; phylum Chordata; order Ceratodontiformes; family Protopteridae; genus Protopterus; species Protopterus annectens. Next base: position 1,635,961,678 of record NC_056726.1, on the reverse strand, counting down.
CTTCCCATGCTATTTACTTCCCTGGATCCCTGTCTAGCAGGGTGACTGACGTGATCCCCAGAGTGAATTTCCTTTCTCCCATCCAATCTTCAAGGTTCCTTTTGAAGAGGGCCAAGGAGGCATTCTGCATGACATGTATGGACAGTCTATTCCAGAGTCTGGGGAGTCCCTGGGTCAGGAACCTATCCCTCCAGCATGTTTTGTTTATTGTAATGACAAGGTTTAGATCCCTGGAGCATGTAGCTCTGAGGGATTGGGATTTCTTTAACTGTAGCATGTCCAACAGCTTTGGGTTTGACATGGCCTTGTATGTTAAGCAGAGATTGCCTCTGAGTAGACGATATGCGACAGAGTATAGATGGAGTTTTTTAAGGCGGTCAGCATAGGGCATCTGCTTTAGGCCTGTGATTCTTTTAGTGAGGTATTTCTGCGGCCTTTCCAGTTGTTGCAGATGTCTTGAGAGGTACATATCAAATGGGGCATTGTATGGTGTTTACTGATATGCCTCTAGTCCTCAAGACAGGGCACAGTCATATGGTAAATGGAACTAAAATGTAAAACAAATATCAGCAGACTGTGCACATGTGTACAGTTGACAGGTGTGCCCCCCATATATTTACAGAAATGCAGTAACATATATGTTTGCAGGGAAATAGCAGCATAGCACACATTGGCAGGGCTGTCCCAATATACATGAAAACATATGTTGCATGTCCACAATATGCAGGGGTCAATGAGCTGTGTGTATGTGTGGTTAATACTGTCAGGATCTGGCCAGCACATTCTCCTGGCAGTTGTCTTGTAGTGCCCTAGGTACAGTGCTGTCTTTCACAGGACCATGTGCAGATAACTGCAGTGCCAACTATTATGCATGTCAGTGATACCTACTGCTCTGCTACTGACATACCTGGAAGTCACAGTGCTATGTGGAATATACTACACATATAATGGACGTCTTGAAGGCTGTGCAGCCGAAGTGCTAAGGCTTTTGTGAATATAGTGCTTTTTGGTACTGGTGCCAGTGGTTATTTCCAATCAATTATTTTTTTTTTTAGGTTTGCTTTTACATATAATGGACATGCCTGCACAGTAGAATGCACTCTGTACCCACACCCATAACTCCCAATCTCTGACAGCAAGACATCTGGACAAGGCCAGAAATAAAAGCGGAACAAAGCCACAAATGATAGGCATGCGTTGTAAATATCACCCTTACATACTGAGAAAATTGGTAGGGTGAGGGTTGTGCAGTACCGGGACTTGTCTGAAGGTTATGTTGTCTGAAACAGTAATGTCTGTTATTATTTTGTAACATCACTCTTCAATTATATGTAACTAACTTGCCATAAAATCACAAGTTTACATAGATAGGATGAAACCTCTAGCCAAACACCTGGATAATCTGCCAAAAAATGAACAGGTGAGAGGTATGGCCAGACAAGGATATGACATTCCAGGTTAGAAAGATACCACACAAGCAGGCCATTTCCAGACAGTATATCACCAAGTTGCTGGACTGTTTACATAGTGCATCATCACTCAACTGGCTGTACCCACACCTCACAACTGACCTTGTTGGGCAACAATGTACATAGCTGCCCTCATAATATTACTATATGCATCATACAACTAATATTCCTCTGGTAAAGCACTGTGATGATCTGAGGATGTCTGGCACTAGGTAATGACACAGTACATTGCAGTGTCAGACTACAGATATGTCAGAAAATTTCTGCTAAGCAAACCCAGTACCCCGAGGAAAGTCATGTGTACTCCTGAGACATATGGCTGTAGCACACTAAACCCTGGACCAGAGTAAACTTATCTCTGGAATGGAGTCCTACTCTAACTATAGAAGGTCATGCTGGGCAGGCGCATACACTTAAAGAATAACAGGACATGTTGGAACCCACAGAGGACTATATGACTGTATTGTGTATAAATGTCTGTGCATACAGGCAGCTATGTACACCTTAACTGTCCCCCCCCACACACTCACATCAGACAGGACTACCCTCAGCTAAGTGTAGGTGGCCCATATGTGATATAACTACATCTGTTGTGTGTGATGCACAGACATATATATATATATATATATATATATATATATATATATATATATATATATGGACAACAGATAACATATGTCAAGCATACATACACATAGATGTGAGGAAGTAAGAGACAGACAGTGATAGAGAAACTGAGAGAGAGAGAGAGAGACACAGGGGGACACAGACAGAGTGAGTCACACACGGATACCCTGAATGGCATATAGTGATGTTCTGCTATGGACAGAGGCATACCAGTTGTAAACAGTTGCACATGCCAGCATAAAAGATGAGCCGCATTGTGTAATAGTACTGTGGTTGGGTTTATAATATCACATCACCTGCCTGTGTCTGTGTGTGTGTCCATAGGTCTGAGTATTAGGAGACTGTTCCCGCTCAGTACACTTCACATTGCCCTACTTCACAAGATATGCTGCTGTCATTCACCTTAGAATTACCATTGGACACCTATTACCCCTATAAGCTCTGTAGCACATGCGATAACTGCATAACTCTATAGTACAAATAACTAAATAGGTAGGTGTTCTAATCTCAATGCTGGCAACTGGTGTTTGTGTGTGTGACCGTTGTGTGTGCAAGAGTGAGGGAGTGTATATTTGTTTGTAGGCAAAACAGTTTTAGGCCATTCATAGGTTCATAGGTTCATAGATTAGCACTAGGCTAACTGCCCATGTGGGCTATTATAAACTTAGATAAATACTCCATGTCAGAATCAAACCCTGCACCTTGTGTCTATAAGCTGAACACTTTAACCATTATGCCAATCTCATACCCAAATAAATAGCCATGCAGGTCTCAAACCCAGGACCATATACACCATAGTCACAGTAGTTAACCACCAAGCTATCACAGAAGTACCACACACAACACTTCGCAGTGCCCCACTTTATCAGTCCTGCTGATGTCATTCCCCTTATCAACACCTTTAGCCATTTGTCAGCCCAGTAAGCTCTGTAGCATATGCAATAACTGCATAACTCTATATTAAAAATCACTAGATAGGCAAGGGATCTACTCTCAGATCTGGCAAATGTGTGTGTGTGTGTGTGTGTGTGTGTGTGTGTGTGTGTGTGTGTGTGTGTGTGTGTGTGTGTGTGTGTGTGTGTGTGTGTGTGTGTGTAAGTATGTCTGTTTGTAAGAAGAAGTATTTTGATACTTTCCCACCCAGTGCCCTACTTTATCATTCCTGCTGATGCCATCCCCCTTATCAGCACCTTTGGCCAGTTGTCAGCCCTGTAAGCTCCATAGTGCATGCAATAACTGTGTAACACTATAGTACAAATCACTAGATAGGCAGGGGTTCTAATCTCACCACTGTCAACTGTGTGTATGTGTTTGGATGAGAATCATAACATGTGTGGGTTATACCATTTTGAGTTGTGTACCACCCTGTACACTTCCCAATCTCCCTACTTTACAAGGCCTGCTAATGTCATTCACCTTAGAAGTACCTTGGGACAAGATGAAATCAGATAAGCTCTGTGGTGCATCTGATAACTGCATAACACTATAGTACAAATAACATGAAAAGTAGGGGTTCTAATCTCAACACTGGCAACTGTGTGTGTGTGTGTGTGTGTGTGTGTGTGTGTATGTGTGTGTGTTTGTGTGTGTGTGTGTGTGTGTGTGTGTGTGTGTGTGTGTGTGTGTTTGGGTTGAGAAACATATCATTTGTAGGTTATACCATTTTGAGTTGTGTACCACCCTGTACACTTCCCATCACCCTACTTTACAAGGTCTGCTGATGTCATTCATCTTAGAAGTACCTTGGGACAAGGTGAAATCCAAAAAGCTCCATGGCATATCTAATAACTGCATAACACTATAGTACAAATAACTAGATAACTAGGGGGCTTTAATCTCAATACTGGCAACTGTGTGCGTGTTTGTGTGTGTGTGTGTGTGTTTGGGTATGAGGAACATATTGTGTGTGGGTTATACCATTTTGAGTTGTGTACCACCCTGTACACTTTTCATCACCCTGCTTTACAAGGCCTGCTGATGTCATTTACCTTAGAAGTACCTTGGGACAAAGTGAAATCAGATAAGCTCCCTGGCGCATCTGATAACTGTTACACTATAGTAGAAATAAATAGATAGGTAGGGGTTCTAATCTCAATACTGACAACTGTGTGTGTGTGTGTGTGTGTGTGTGTGTGTGTGTGTGTGTGTGTGTGTGTGTGTGTGTGTGTGTGTGTGTGTGTGTGTGTGTGTGTGTGTGTGTGTGTGTTTGGGTTGAGAAACATATTGTGTGTGGGCTATACCATTTTGAGTTGTGTACCACCCTGTACATTTCCATCATCCTACTTTACAAGGCCTGCTGATGTCATTCAACTTAGATGTACCTTGGGACAAAATGAAATCAGATAAGCTCTGTGGTGCATCTAATAACTGCATAACACTATAGTAGAAATAACTAGATAGGTAAGGGTCCTAATCACAATACTGGCAACTGTGTGTGTGTGTCTGGGTGAGAATTCATATCCTGTGTGGGTTATTCCATTCTGATGTATGTGCCGTCCACGCATGTTTACCAGCTCCCGATGGCATTACTTTATATAGCATGTTAATGACATCTGCCTCACATGCAGCATGTTAAACCATTGCACAGGCCATAACAATTATCTCTACAGATGTCTATGAAATGTGTGGATGTTTGCAACCTATATGTGGTCTGTGTCCCCTCACAATGGCCATGTATGTGACATTGTTGCCAAATAGGTCACTGGTAGTGTGCTGCCACACATGCCAGCATCAGATATCATACCTGACTGAAACATCATACTGATACAACATCTGTTACCCTATCACTTTTCCAGACTGGTAGGAGCAATAGATGACTCCAGTTAATATTTCTGGTGGGTTATCTCACCATTCATGAAAGCATTCACAACATTAAGTGTTGTAAGAGGTAGTGGGTTATGTCCCTTGCATATAATCTATGTGGGGCATGTCATGTGTATGTAGCACTATAGTACATTAAAGTGGATATGTAGGTTTACGAATCTGTCTGTTGCCAACTGTGTTTGTGTTACTGTGTGTTGATGACCAATTTCACTGGTGCGTTGTTGGCAGATTTAACCCTAGGACTGTTGCTGTTTTTGTCTTTGCATTTCCTAGGTATATCCAAAGTCAGGAGACCAGAAGACGCCATACCAACAAACTTAGGTCAGACTCCAAAATGCTTATACAAAATCTTAGCTCTACGATGTATAGTATACGGATTAAAGTAAGCACAGAGGTCGCAGTTAGGGACATCGTGCTCAAGGCCCAAACAAGTTATACAATAGGAATGGAAATCACTGTGCGGAATCTGTTTTCCACAGGCAAGACACTTATTAACTTTATCTGACATTCATTAAAGCAAGAAAAGAGGACCCCCCCAATGGGGTACTTATCTGAAGGCAACTTGGTAGTCAGAAAGCAAAACGAAGGTAAACGGCCAACCGGCACTAGTGTGAATTGCATCTGCTTTGGGCTCCGCAGCAAGAAAGACTGAGGAAATGGCGTCAACTGCCCCCTTTATACCCAACATTCTGACATCAGTTTTACAACTGGTGGCAGCCAACGTCATATACCAAGGACTCTGGTATTTGGGCCGACTGAGGGCTACCGGGAACCAGATAACCAATATGTGAGGACTGCAACAGTGAAACATGAAGAACATATGGCAGGGGCAACAGGTGCTGACACGTGAATCTTTTGATGTCAATCTAATGGCTAAGCTTCTGAGGGACCTGCTGACAGTACTCCAGTAACCTGTTCCATATGTATGAGCCTTTGGTACTACACAACACTGAGGTGACATGTCTGAAGGCTACCTGTCTGTGACAAGGGGTATGTATTCAAGGTCACACTGTCTGACAACAGTGTCCATCACACACTGCTGCATGCATACACACCTGGTAAATGTACATATAAAGCTGTCCCTTGGCTATGAAACAGTCAGTGTATTTCCACTCGGCCATACTTCATGTTGGTAATGTCTGCAGGGCCACAGCCTGCAGACACTTAGACACACAAACAGAATATAGCATGTCAGACTACATTCAGTCAGTGGTACTAACAGCAGTAATGCATCATGGCTAATAAGGTACATACACCTTTATGTGTACCCATATCAAATGGAAGCAGACAGCACCTTACACAGTATTACATAGCTACTCTGTACTATATTCACCCTGTGCATCAGACCCATATTAGCATGTCCCTGCATTGATGGTATGGATGACAGGAATGTGGCACAGTTATCATCATATGCACAGGGAGTGGTGTGTGTTTGCCAGAGGCCTTGGCTGGGCCATATGGTTGACATCCATGTGTGTGTGTGTGTGTGTGTGTGTGTGTGTGTGTGTGTGTGTGTGTGTGTGTGTGTGTGTGTGTGTGTGTGTGTTTGGAGGGGTATCCTATAGATGGGCTATGCAGAGGTGTTGCATGTCTCTGGAGGTAACCTGCCTGTGATACAGATGTGTGTGTGTATGCATGCATACAGTCACGCCATGTAGCTGCCCTACACAGGGGTATGTTGGATAGCTGTGGACAGTATATTGGCAGGGTGTCTAGTTCACCGTCTCCAGCCACAGACATGTGAACTGCCAGGGTCTCACTGGCACCACCAGGCCCAAGGCCAGATGCAGTACTACTTTCTGATGGTGACTGCTGTCTGCAGAATTCATGTCCCTGATGGGACTACCTAGAACCACGTGCCCATGGCCTGCTCCATTGTGATGTGGACAGCAGCTCCCTTTGGTAGTGCTGGTGTCACTGCCACTATGGGAGTGTGAAGGTGCACAGCCCCATAGACTCTCAACTGATGTTGCTGCTGACCTACGTCCATGTGGCCAATGCCCATTTCCCATCACACGCTCTAGTACAGATATACCACAGTCGAGGATTACCAAGGTCTCACCCCACCATCTATTCATGACCTCAGTATTTTGGTGTATGGCCTCAACAAGGTCATGTATGTCACCACGTAAATCAGGAAGAGTTGCATACAACACCCTATTTGTCTGGTGTTGTGTTCACTATGTGTCTGTGCATCCATGACAGCCCAAAACATGCATCTGGTGACACCTGCTGTGGCACTTGCAATACTGGCTTGATGAGCAGTAGCCCTCCTGTGAGCACTCCTGTCCATCTGCCTGTGTGGGACCTCACCTGCACTCTGGCTATGGCCAGTGTCTACTCTCACCTGCCATAGTCACCACACTAGCCTGATGCATGCCACCACTTCCCAGCTGTCCATCATCTGTGGCTGCTGGGGATGGGGCATGTGTGGGCATTGTGACTGTGTGTGGGGACATTGTGGATGACTGTGAGATGCCAACTGATGGAACAGATTCAGCCCCTGACAACACCACCTGTGCCTGACTATGACCATCATTATTGCCAGAGTCTGCAGAGACACTGACAGATTCGGAGCGGGAGGGACCATGACCACCTGTGGGAGAAAGACAACATATGTAAACCAATACCTGCACTACACTGTTTGCTGGTACACACACACACATGCACACACATACAGGTGAGGTGGCAGACAGGCATTACACAGACCTCACAATAGCCAACCGGTGACATTCACAACACAGTCAGACCACTACATACACACCCTGGACAGGCCCTTAACATCATGCAGTGCAGCCCTTTCCACTTAACATCTCTGTGATGCATGAGTAATGTTAGGTGATGGGCCTTCAAGTATCACACACTGCACCCATGTACACATAATTGCCGTTCACCTGTATTGCACAGTGGCAACTCCTACAGAACATACCTCTCAACTGTGCAGAGTGTCACTGAATGTCTACATGTGTGGTTCATATTTCTGGTCTGCTCGCCATAAATCCTGTGTTTGTCTGACACATTACTGGGATGATATGAGGACTGGTGTCACTAATTAATTATGTATTTTGAGTTTCACACTACAAAACCTGCAGTTCATGTATATTACAACAGAACCGGTTACACTAACAAACTTCTAAGCTTACAGTGGATATTATAAGTGTAGACACCCTTGTTAATATGCCAGGTTTGTCAGATACATAACATGAGACCAAAGAAATCATGTGATAAAATTTCCCACCTTTAATGTGACCTATAATCTGTGCAATCCGATTGAAGATTAAACACATTGTTTCGGGGTAACATAGAAGTTGAAATACATAGTCTGATTGCATGACTGTGCACACCCTTAAACTAATACTTTGTTAAAACACCTTTTGATTTTATAACAGCAGTCAGTCCTCTTGGGAAGGTGTGTATCAACATGGCACATCTTGACGTAACAATATTTGTGCACTCTCACTTGCTGAAGCCCTCCAACGCTGTCAGATTGCAAGGGCATCTCTTCTGCACAAGCCTCTTCAGAGCACCCCACAGATTTTCTATTGGATGTAGGTGTGGACTGTGGCTGGGCTATTCCAAAACATTGATTGTCTTCTAGTGAAGACATTCTTTTTTGGATTTTGATGTATGCTATGGGTCATTATCATGTGGAAGGTGGAAGTCCTCTCCATCCACAGCTTTCTAGAAGACACATGAAGATTTTGGGTCAAAAGAGACTGGTATTTTGTACTGTTCCTAATCCCCTCCACCTTGGCTAAAGGCCTGCTTCCAGCTTAGGAACAGCAACTCCAGAGCAGGACACTGCCATCACCATGCTTCACCAGGGGATGGTGTTCTTTTGGTGATGCACAGTGTTGTTATTGTGACAAACAAAACTTTTGTTATTGTGGCCAAAAAGTGCAACCTTGCTCTCATTACACCATAACACATTTCCCCACATGCTTTTGGGAGATCTGATATATTTGTCTTGAGAAATTTGCCAGACCTGGATGTTGTTCTGTATGAGAAAAGGCTTCCATCTTCCAACTCTACCCCATAGCCCAGATATGTGGAGAATACAGGAGATTGTCGTGACATGTAGTACACAACCAGTACTTACCAGATATTCCTGCAACTCCTGTAGTGTTGCTGTAGGCCTCCTGGCAGCCTTCCTGACCAGTTTGGGTCTTGTCTTTTCCACACATTTGGAGGGATGTCCAGTTCTTTGCAATGTCACTGTTGCCCCATATTACCACCACTATTTGATGACTGTCTTCACTGTATTCCACGGTATATGCAATGCTGTGGAAATGCATGTGTACCCTTCTCTGGGCTGACACATTTTCACAAATGAGATCCCTTTGCTGCTTTGTAAGCTGTATGTGAACTATGGCTGTTGCTGTAGCAGGCAACTGAGTCAATTTAGGATAATCCTGGTAGGACAGCTGACCATTATTTGCTGTTAATGACAGTCTCTGTAATTGATGGCAGGTGTGTACCCAAGAAGATGTAATGCTGTAATAATATTGAAAGCTGCTTCAACACAGTGTTAGCTTCAGCCTGTGCATATATATGCATCTAGCTTCGTGTACATTTTTTATGTGTCATAATTTTTCCCCCAACAGATTTGTTTGTCTTACAATTGAATTGTACAGGTTATAGGTCACATGAAGGTTGAAAGGGTTTGGAATTGTTTTATTGTGCTCTCATTTTTATATATCACAAATACCTGGCATTCTAACAGGTGTGTACACCATTTATATGCACTGTATAACATTAATTTATAAAATATGTCCCTAGTTTTGGGCCTTCATACCCCCATTTTGTCAGTCTTTGTCCAGATTTCTTGCAATGACAGGTTGTGAGGTATGCTAAAGATATGTGACATCTCCTGCAAATAGCCCCCTGTGATGACCATTGTGATACAATGCAGTTAACCCCACCACAAGTAAATAGGCCCCTGTGCAGCTATTGCAAAATGGCTGAGAGTAACAGTTGTGTGCATGACCTTAACATGCCTGAGTACTAGTGAGCCACAACAGGAAAATCCCATCCTAACTGGCTTCAGGCTGCTGTCCCACATCTAGACCAGAGGGACCTATGTAGTTGAGTGGGAGAGGTATTGTCAGCAGACTCACATTTGGCATTCGTAGAAGATGAATGCTACTTTTCTGCACAGGTACAGTACAAGCAATGATAATAAACAATTTGCTGTCCCTCACCACAGATGTGCACTCATGTGCATTACTAAACCCCACCCACAAATGCAGCTTGGAGTGACATATGATCTAGATACTCTATAGAAGGCAGTACAACTGCTACATAATTAAATTGATGTGCACTGTGGCCTTACCTGGATGTGCCTCACCTGTTGCCACTCACCTCCATGACTTGTGTTTCATGTGTTGGCTGTTGTGTGGTGGCTGCCCCAAGGTTGGCAAGGAGCTCCTCTGTTGCTGTAAGTGGAGCCTGTGTGGCTGGACCCCCACCTGTAGTTGTATGGTCCCTGCACATGGCAGCAGCCCTTTACCGGGCATGACATATCAGGTCAGTTGCCCGATGCCTGACTTGATCGTATGTGTGGCCATGGTGGCCCAAGGTTTTACCTATGTGGGCAAGGTCATCCCATAGGGCAGTCCATTCCTGTATATTTTGTTGGCTACAGCACCGCATGGTGCTGGATTATTGCTTCAGTGATAGCTGCATTCTCCTATGCAGTATACACTGGCTGATGCTGCATGCCACCTGGAAGACAAACAGGGAAAGACATCACAGGACCTCAGACATTGCCCAGAGTTATTTACAGAGCCAGCACATCAATATTGCCTATCATTAGCCACAACTTACAACTACATCATACCTCTGTCATCTATCAGCACAGTATGAACCTGCATTGCACTTCTGGTCCTGATGTGTCATGTTCCTCCCAGTGAGGGCCAGTACATTGCATAAACCACCATTCACGTTTGTGTAGAGGGATGACAGTGGCCATCTTCCTTGCAGATGAGATGTCAATGGTGCTCAGGCTTTGCTTGCATACAGTGTGTAATGGAGCTGGAAGCATATGCCTGAGTTCATGTAGGATGCAGACAGGAATGTTATCAGGTCCCATAGAGACTTGCTTTTGTTGACTTTGATTAGGCAGTATGCACCTGCTCCCTGATGATGAGGGGAGGGGTGCGGGTGCTGTGCATATCCACCTATACTGATGGTGAACCAGGGGGGGGGGTGATTGCCCTAAACCTGTCTGCAGCAGGTTGGCTATAGCTATGGTTTGTGTGTGTGTGAGTGTGTGTGTGTGTGTGTGTGTGTGTGTGTGTGTGTGTGTGTGTGTGTGTGTGTGTGTGGTGTGATTGACCACCATTACAGGGTGGGTTGGGTTGTTGCCTATAAGATTTTAGACTTATGTGAAGACGGCCTTGTGACTGCCCTTGGTGGATGTACCCGATTTGTACTCATAGTTAGCCTTACAGTAATCCACCTGTGACCTTATATGCTTGTTCAGACAAAGGTTGACTTGCTGCCAAGTTGGTGCCTGCTCCAACTTTGCCCTGTAAAGCCAATATAGTGACCAATTATGTGATTTGTGTATTGCTGCTGTCCAACAAAGGGGATTATTCTACCTTGGTGGAGACAGGTTTTACAAGTAAGGTATTGCTGATACAGCTATGTAGGTGGTCATATAGCTGTTTGTAGTAGGCATAGACACAAGGTCAGGACACAGTTGGACACCTCTCCAGTTTCAACCTGATAATCATGCTTATTCTAGTACCCATGTCTATGTCAAGGCAATGCAACAATTAGTAGCTGTAGAAATCTAACTGCTGGAACCACAGAATCTAAGATTACACGTGTATAACATCTACAGCTTATTTACCTGATGTTCTGCATCCCATGTCCATTGCTATGAGGCAGCCAGGTACACCTACTCCACATACATGTGCACAGGTAATGCCTGATATACATTTCTGTTCTATGTCAGTATGGTACACTGTATTTACACTCTTGCTGCTCAGTCATTCCTGTCAATCTGTTAGAGCAGGACATCTGGAGGACGCTACACATACATGAGGGGTTGATGGTCCAAAATTTGTGACACTTTCTTAATATTGCTGTAACACAGTTAAGTCATTTGATAGCACAGTAGCCGTTACTTTAACAGACATGACTTGGAGGATGCCCAGTGCTCATATGGCAGGAAGAGAGGAGAAAGGCTAGGAGTGTGGTAGTAGGGGTAAGAACTTTTAATGTTGGAAGTATGACTGGTATGGGGACAGGGCTAGCTGATATGATGGACAGAAGGAAGGTTGATACCTTGTGTGTGCAAGAGATCAGATGGAAGTGGGGTAAGGCTAGGTGTATCGGAGTCAGGTCCAAATTGTTCTATTATGGTGTGGATAGGATGAGAAATGGTGCAGGGGTAACAGTATGCCAAGAATGTTTTTGGAGGTGAAAAGAGTACCGGATAGAGTGATATTTATGAAGCTGGACATTGATGGTGTAATGATGACTGTTCTTAGTGCATATGCTCTGCAAGTTGGGTGTGCCATGGATGACACAGAAAAACTTTGGAGTGAGTTGGATGAAGTGGTGATGACTGTACCCAAGGGTGAGAGTGGTGATTGGAGCAGATTTCAATGGGCATGTTGGTGAAGGGAAGAGAAGGGATGCAGAAGTGTTGGGTAGGTATGGTGTTAAGCAAAGGAATGCAGAAGGTGAGCTGGTGGTAGGGTTTGCAAAAAGGGCGGACATGGCTGTGGTGAATATGTATTTTAACAAGACAGAGGAGCATAGGGTGACAAACAAGAATGGAGGAAGATGCATACAGGTGGATTGTATCCTAAGCCGGAGGGCAAGTTTGAAGGAGATTGGAGACTGTAAAGTGGTGACAGGGGAAAGTGTAGTTAGGCAGCATGGAATGTTGGCCTGTGGAATGACACTGGTTATCAAGAAGAGGGGGAGGATTGTGAGGGCAGCACCAAGGATCAAATGGTGGAAAGTGAAAAAGGGTGATTGTGAGGTTGAGTTTAGGGAAGACTTAATACAGGCAGTGGGTGGCAGTGAAGAGTTAATGAATATCTGGGTAACTACAGCAGAGCTAGTAAGGAAGACGACTAGAAAGGTACTTGGTATGATATCTGGACAGAAGAAGGAGGACAGGGAGACCTGGTAGTAGAATGAGGAAGTACAGGAGAGCATACAGAGAAAGAGGTTGGCAAAGAAGAAATGGGATTGTTAGAGAGAGGAAGAAAGTAGACAGGAGTATAAGGAGATGAGGAGCATGACAAAGGCTAAGGATAAGGCATATGGAGAGTTGTATGAAAGGATTGACACTAAGGAGGGAGAAAAGGACCTGTACAGATTGGCTAGACAGAGGGACCGAGCTGGGAAAGATGTGCAGTAGGTAAGGGTGATAAAGGATAATGAGGGAAATGTACTTACAAGCAAGGAGTGTGTGTTGAGCACATGTAAAGAATAATTTGAGGGGCTGATGAATGAAGAGAATGAGAGAGAGAGAGAGAGAGAGAGAGAAGGTTGGATGATGTAGGTATGGTGAATCAGGAAGTGCAATTGATTTGCAAGGAGGAAGTAAGGGTAGGTATGAAGAGGATTAAGAATGGAAAGACTGTTGGCCCAGATTACATACCTGTGGAAGCATGGAGGTGTTTAGGAGAAGTGGCAGTGGTGTTTTTAAGCAGATTGTTCAATGAAATTTTGGAAAGTTAGAGGATGTGTGAGGAGTGGAGAAAAACTGTTTGGGTACCAATTATAAGAATAAGGTGCAGAGCTGTAGCAACTACAGAGGGATAACATTGAACAGTCACAGCATGAAGTTATGGGAAAGAGTAGTGAAAGCTAGGTTAAGAAGGGAGGGAGGTGATGATTAGTGATCAGCAGTATGGTTTCTTGCCAGAAAAGAGCACTACAGATGCAATGTTTGCTCAGAGAGGATTGATGGAGAAGTACAGAGAAGGTCAGAAGGAGTTGCGTTGTGTCTTTGTGGACTTAGAGAAAACATATGACAGGGTGCATAGAGAGGAGTTGTGGTATTGTATGAGGAAGTCAGGAGTGGTGGAGGAATCTGTAAGAGTGCTACAATATATGTACAAGGGTAGTGTGACAGTGGTGAGCTCAGCGGTGGGAGTGACAGATGCATTTAAGGTGGAGGTGTAATTACATCAGCGATCAGCTCTCAGCCTTTTCTTATTTGTATTGGGGATGGACAGGTTTACAGACAAGATTAGACAGGAGTACCCATTGACTGTGATGTTTGCAGATGACATTGTGATCTGTAGTGAGAGTAGGGAACAGGATGAGGAGACCCTGGAGAGGTGGAGATATGCTCTAGAGAGGGGAGGAATGAAGGTCAGCAGGACTAAGACAGAATATGTGTGTGTGTGTGTGTGAATGGGAGGGAGGATAGAAGAATGGTGAGGATGCAGGGAGTAGAGTTTGCAAATGTGCATGAGTTTAAATACTTTGGATCAACAGTTCAGAGTAATGATGAGTGTGTGGGAGAGGTGAAGAAGAGAGCACAAGCAGGAGGGAGAGGGTGGAGAAGAGCATCAGGAGTGATCTGTGACAGATGAATACCATTAAGAGTGAGAGGAAAGGTCTACAAGAGGGTAGTGAGACCTAGTGGGTTGGAGACAGTGGCACTGACAATAAGGCAGGAGTCAGAGCTGGAAGTAACAGAGTTACAGATGTTAATATTTGCACTGGGTGTGACGAGGGTGGACAGGATTAGGAATATGTATATTAGAGCATCAGTACAGGTTGGATAGTTTGGAGACCAAGCCAGAAAGTAGTGAGATTATGTTGGTTTGGACATGTGCTGAGGAGGGGATGCTGAGTATACTGGTAAAAGGATGGCATGGATGAAGCTGCCAGATAAGAGGAAAAGAGGAACACTTAGGTCTATGGATGTGGTGACAGAGGACATGCAGTTGGTTGGTGTGACAGAGCAAGATGCAGAGGACAGGAAGAAATGGAGATAGATTCAGATCCATTGCAGTAGGGGCTTCTGGGCATACCTTTTGACTGGCCGGATTGTTTCAGAATGTCCAGGTTTATTTCTCATATTGATAGTCTGTTCCACAGATTCATTATTTTTATTTCCCTGGTAAATCACTGTGATGATCTGAGGATCTCTGTCCGTAAATAATGACATACATTTCAGTTTCAGAACTCACTCTGGCAACAATCTACATTTATAAGAGCAACACTTAAAATATGTCTCTAGTTTTGGCCCATTGTCCCCCCATTTTGACAGCCTTTGGCCAGATTTCTTGCACTAAAAGGTTGAGAGGTATGGTTCTGAGGTAATACTCCACTACATGTTATGAGCATATACACCCCCCCCCCCACACACACACACACACACACACACATATATATATATATATATATATATATATATATATATATATATATATATATATATATATATATACACACACAAAACCTGGCTGATTCTACAGAATCTTTTCCCTACTTTTGAATGACTCTACTGTATGATATATATGAAAAAACATCAGCAATCCCTACAGTTCAAATGGTGTAGTGGTACATTGCTCTGACTATGATGTAATGGGCCCTGGTTTGGAACTTAGCAGCTGATTATTTCGCTGCTAGGCAGAACAGTGGCTGATGCAGACATAGTGATTAAAGCAGTTTTAAGCAGTTGTAAGTGGGTTTGTGTGGGTTTGTGTGATGCTAAGCAATGCTAATATATGGTTAAACATAGAGATGCTTAATCTGAGTTGGCTTCACTTAGCATCGTGCAAACTCGCTTACTCCCGCTTACACCCACACTAATTTCTTTAAAAGGAAAGAAAAGGGGTTGATAGGAAAGTGGTGAAAAGGGGACATGCAGAGGGAAACAATATGAAAAGATAGCTAAGGATGTGCAGGACAGGTGTAGGGAAGATCCATAGCTGTCCATTTGTTATACAGGAACAGCTGTGCACATGTACAGAAGCTGGAGATTAATTTGGACACTCAAACCCCAGGGAGAGGGGTGAGGACAACAGAAATGTGTTGTCAAGCCAATTAGACCAGATTACATGTGTCCAGTGGACACGTGTGAAATAGACAACTATGTATGGGGCAATATTTTTTGGGGGGACAGATGCCCTTTTCTTTTTTTTTAAGGTGAGAGTGGGATGTTGGGGAAGGATTGTAGGTACATCTGGAGAGGTAGGTTGGTTAGGGAGACAGACAAGACAGCAGACAGGGGCAGTATATGACAGATGACGGGGTAAACACATTTGACAGGGAGGGTGGTTGGGAATCTGAAGCCCGTGGGCCCCCATATGGTTACAGTGGGACTGAGATCCCCACTTATGGGCAGTCACCACTGCACCATCATGGCCCCAAAGGTGGCTGTGCTGGGGGCTGGACAGGAGGGGCAGCCTTCCCCTCGAGGTGTGCCAGGCAGCCCTCAATCTGGCGCAGCTGCTCTCCAAACTCAGATTGAAGGGTGCTGCGCACCAAACCCCGGAAGTGACTGTGGGTGATGGCCTCCTGTCTGTGTCTGCTCCCGGGGGGGATGGACCCTGTCCCTTGCAGCAGTTCCATACAAAGGTGGTGCAGGCTAGCAGATGAGAGATATCCATTTTGGGTCCCGGATGTGCTGGGGCCCGGTGCCACGGCCAGATGAGGTGGGATAGGTGGATCCGCTAGGATCTTCCTTTCCAAACTCACTATGGTGTTGAAGTTTTACAAAATATGTTGGTTAGTCATGAACAACACATTTCAAGATTAGTAATAACAGCATGCATGGGTGTTCCAATTAACCCCATTAAACAGATGTGAAACCGTTGCATAGCAAACAGAGCAGATGCATAAATGGAACAACAGCATACCTCTCAACCTCTTAGAGCAAGAAATCTGGACAAAGCAATAAATAAAAGTGGGGCAAAAGCCCAAAAATAGAGACATCTTTTTAAATATTGCTCTTACAAACTTAGAAAGTTGATAGAATAACAGGTTTTGCATTGGCATGAATTTTCTGAAGGATGTGAAGTCTGAAACTCAAACGTCTGTCATTATTTTCTAACTTCAATCTTTAATGATTTGCCACTAATTTGCCAGAAAACCATAATTTTATGAATGATGGACCAAAAATATGAGGCAAAAATCTGTACAGTTGAGTGGTATGAACAACAGCATGCATAGTAACAGCATGCCAGTAACATTAAAGGCAACAGGCCACCAATAATGGTATTTGTACAAGATATGTTAACATGCAAGCAATCAAACATATTAACAATAATATAACACAAGTCCCAACGTTAGGGTTAGAGCACAACATACCCGTAGTATATGAGTAATAATTATTGATGCAGCTGAGGGGTGGGGGGAGAGACAAAAAATCCATTAACAACTCTTTATGCTTCTATTTTCCACAACAGTACTGCTCAGTACTCTATGGGTCTGCCCTCACTTTACATCTACCTATGACCATAGCTTCTGTAGTACAAACATACCTTTAAAACTGTCAGCCTGGAATGGTATGAGGCAAACTGTGACAACTCTGGGTACATGACTAGAGGGCACTCGTACATGTCAGGGTTACATATCTGGCACAGGAGGGGTACCCTGAACTGCTGTTATGAGAGTGTGCTACTAGCATAAGTCAACTGGTTTCCTGTGTCCAGGATTATTTGCAGCAGTGACCACTAGCCATGACAGTGTGACACGAGTGACATGTATTGGGAACATACCTCTCAACCTCTTAGAGCATGACATTTGGACAAATCCATACATAAGAGTGGGCCAAAGGCCCATAAATATGAACAATTTTTAGATATTGCTCTTACAAACTTAGAACACTGATAAAATAACAAGTTTTGCATTTGCATGGCTTTTCTGATGGATATGACATCTGACACTTGTATGTCTATTATTATTTTCTAACTTCAGTCTATAATGGTTTGCCACTAATTTGCCATGGGGTCTATATTAGATCAGCGAATGCTTAAACAAGCAAACACTGATTTATCGACCTTATTTCGGTGAATGTTCAAAATATCGAAGCAACAGAAACCCGAATTTTTTCCTAGGGAAAGATTTTGGTGTCCATTTCTGTTGCTTCGGTATTTTCCATGCTGAGGTGGAAAGTTATGGGTTGGATTCAAGTAAGTGTGCGATTGTGTGGATGTGAGTGTTAGGGTGGGTTAGGTGAGTTAGGGTTAGGGCTCGGGTTAGATATGTGTGCGATTGTGTGGACGTGAGGGTTAGGGCGGGTTTAGGTGAGTTAGGGTTAGGGAGCGGGTGAGATGAGTGTGCGATAGTGACAGACCTTATGGTTAGGGTTTGGGTTAAGGTAAGTGGATAGTTAATGGTGTGTGCATAGTTTAGTGTAGGATTAGGTGTCAAATTTTAGGTGTATGTGTGTGGATTTCTGTTTGTTTGGAGTGCTTGTGTTGTGTGTATGTGTTTTAGATCAGTGATTTTTTTGTAAGCTTTCGCTTACATAAGGTCGATCAATCAGTGTTCGCTGATTTAATATAGACCCTTTGCCATGACACCACTACTTTATGTAAAATGGACCAAAAATCTGGGACAACTATTTGGACATTCAGTGAATATCTGTACAGTTGAGAGGTATGCTTCAGGAAAAGTGCATATTGTATGTACCTACCATGCTGTCATTTGCAGGCATGTGGAGGGACAATTGAACAGTTGTACACAGTTTATTAGTTTACCTTTCATACAGCTACTAGCAACATTTACTTACCTGTAAAACCTGTGGGGAAAATATCTGTTAACACTACCTATCATTACATTTATTCCTGATTCCTTTGTATGTAGATAAGCACACATCTTAGTACCATTCCCTAGATTCAAACCGTGCCTGGTTGTGCAAAATTAA
Source organism: Protopterus annectens (assembly GCF_019279795.1). Classification (NCBI taxonomy): domain Eukaryota; kingdom Metazoa; phylum Chordata; order Ceratodontiformes; family Protopteridae; genus Protopterus; species Protopterus annectens. The sequence continues at coordinate 1,635,942,901 of NC_056726.1, read as the reverse complement.
AAACTAAGCTATTTCTCATCACACTGAGCTACCAGGGGACTGCTATTTCTTGTTTCAATGGTTTCTATTTAATAGTCTCTTGGTTAGACAGTCTGAATTTGTAATCCTATGCTGCATGCATGACAGATAGTTACTGTACTGTGCATTACTCCTTTGAATTACTACAACCTGGAAAGCAAAGGTTAACACAAGACAATGCTGCGTGGTACACACATTATACTTGACATATTAGTATTCAGGATTTAGAGCTTAGTGCAGTATATATTTCACATTTAATTTATATCTCGTTTTACAGCTACACCATCTACGGTTTCTCCTAACAGCTTGTTCACAGATGCACCTCAGTTAATGTATGCTGTCACAGCCATATTTGCTGTGAAGAACCTGTATACATTCTATATATGTCTATAACAACATACCAGAATAAACACAACAGTTTTTTTAGGGGTTTTTATTGTACTTCAATATTCGTTAGCCATACTTTTTTATTTATTCAGTTCACACAGTAACAGTATATCTACTAGCAGTAAGCAATGTACTCCTTAGCTATTTTAACACTATACTGCAAAATAAATTTGTACTCACCAGCCTGCTGACACAGCCTCAACAGTCTGAAACCATGGGCTTCAATGTTCACAGCCCTCTCTGCGGCAGCTGTAGGGGAGAAAAACACACATTATGCATAGCTGTCTATCACATTCTCAGGCTAGTATTTGCTACAAACTACTTGATAGTGATGCTTAAACACTACTGGAGCATCCTGGGCCCATCCATCTTGGATCCACTGGTCCAAGAGCACCCTGTTCTTATGCTTTAGGTTGGCATAGTGGTGCCATACCTGCTCAGCAGTCCAGGGGATGCCAGTAGCACTGGTGAGATCATGTGCGAGATGGTCCCAGGCCTCTGCTTTGTATTGGGAGCCCTCATACTGGCCCTGCAGCAGTCTCTCCTCATGGTTTTTAACTAGGAGTCCAACCATGACCCTGGACTCCTGAATGCTCCAGTGTTGCACTCGAAAGTGCACCCCCCCTCCTATGCCAGCCATTGTATTTGCACAGATGGATTATAGCAGATTATGGCTGTATTCCCACCTGCACCATTTAAATAGTGGGATATTCCCACTCTTTGCTGTCATTGGACCATCTTGAAAAGGTTAAGCTCCGCTAAGCAGTGTGCAAATCCGCTAAGCTGGTTTTAACTTTTAATTTTTTAAAACATATCAGAGGACTGACTGTGTTTATGATGTACTTTACATGACATGCCTCTATGTGCTTTCCTTACATTGGCCAGGGGTGTGACTATACTGTATGAGACACTTGTGTGTACATGGATGGTTTCCCATGTACATTGTACACCAGCTACACTACCCTGGTTGACAAAAAATAGTTGCTACATAATTTAAGTTTAAAAAATAATTTTAATACTACTTTCCCATATATCTGTCTTGGTACCTGAACTGTGAATGCCTGCATGTAAAGCCAAGACTCTAACCACTACAATATCTCAACTTGGAAATTTCACCTGTGTATTTGCAATCATCTCCTACGGGATGCTTAAGCTATGGTAAGCAGAGAGCCATATCGCACTCACCCACTTAGCGACTCTTAAACATTCCTTAGCCTAAGAAAAAAAATTATATTATTATGTTGTATAGTGAGTATTGTGGTGTTCTGACATGTCATTGAGGACTGCAGTCAGGGAATAATGGCATACATTTGGCTTTCAGGCTTCTATCCTTCAGAGATTCCTGCTAGTACATATCCTGTTTTCTATCAACTTTCTAAGTGTCTGAGGGCAATTTTTCACCAGTGTCCATATATTTATTGTTTTCCCCCCATTATTTGTGCCTTTGTCCACATGGACTGCTGTGAGGGAATATTGGCATACAGTTGCCTTTAGACTTCTATCCTTTGGTAATTCATGATAATGCATGACCTGTTTTCTATCAACTTTCTAAGTTTGTGAGGGCAATATGTATGATGTGTCCCTTTTCAGGGATTTATCCCCCATTATTTGTGCATTTGTACACATTTCCTGCTTTAGTAGGTTGTGGAGGTGTCGTACAACATTTTTTGCAATGCAGGGTATGTGTCACAGAACCTGTCACACACACCCTGCATTGCTTTCCTGCTGCCATATGTATTTCAGTGTCCATGTACACTGAAATAATAATTTCATTTGTGTCCATAGACACTGAAATACTGGCATAATATTAGACTAATTCTCTAATATTATGTCAGATTGTATTAGAAAGTGCAGGGCCGTGTTCAATGTCCATGCACTACTTGAACATGCCCCCTGCACTCGTTCACGGTTCATGTCTGTGTAAGTTAAACAGCAACAAAACTTCATGTATATTCAAGGCGTGCTGCTGTGCTATATGGACACGAACCACTCTGTGCAGGAATAACACTATTCCTGCATGGAGTTGAATCCCAGGAACTATAATCACTGGGTACAGCAGTTTCAATGTTAACTCTACTTTTTCTTCAATGGATGTAATTTTTTTTGTCTTAGACTATTATATCTGGTTTTCTTGCATCTATTTTCTAACCACTGGTATTGGTTGATCCCATGAGATATGAACATCATTGTCCATAATGCTTTGTGGTTCACATTTCCAATGCTTCTCAGCGACACTTATATTGTAGCGTTTTCACAGTCCCATTGCAACAGTCTTGTCACATTATTGTGGCTTTCAGTATACAGACACTGAGCCATAAGTTTTTCATCTCTTGGTTTAAATTCATCTCTCCTTAACCATTCCTATTACAGATCTTGATCAACATGTGCTTGTTCAAGGAGTTCTCTATATACTTCCCACTATATCTATGGACTTTCCTTTTCTTCTGGTCCTTTTATGTTCTTTGTTGGCACTTTCAGTTACTAGCTGATTCATGTCGACTTCTCATTTTATTTCCATTCCCCTTCTGCTCCAAAATGTTTCTACAAAACTAAGTAAAGATGATGACACCTTAGAGAACTTTACACTTTAGAACTTGCTCTATGTTTGGATCTGATAATGTCAGCTAATTTGTATGCAGTCCTATGACTGCAGACCTATACATGTAGTTAATTTCAAGGAGGCTCACACCTCCTTCAGAGGGAGGAATGCATAATCTTGGTATGCAGTGGTTTATAAATATCATTTGATAAACAAAGCATTTTTCATGTTTCTCGTCCAGTTAATTCAATGTTGTTTGGGGCCAGTGAATCACACCAAAGCTGTAAGTTAAAACAGGAAGAACAAATTGATTTATAGCTTGGACTTTATTCCTGAATGCTACATTTTTAATATTAGCTTTAGTCATCTGAACTATTTCTTAATGCACCATGATCTCATTTGTTAATGTTTCATTGTGGACTCTTTCTATTCCTCTATTCCCAAATATTTATACATGGCTACCTACCCTCTTCAAGTTACTTTACATGATATTCCTGCCCCAGGTTAATATTGTCTTAGTGTCGCAGCATTCCTTTTATAAATCTTGCTTTTGCACATTAATCAAGACCAAATGACAATCTTATATGACCTGAGAATGTTTTAACCATTTGCAGTTGTGCTTCCAGATTCTCTTCTGATGGTTTTAAATCAGACACAAAAGAATGAGATATCTTTAAACGAGGTTAATTTCTGGAAGTTAAGTTGCAACCATAGCATAATCTATGAAGTAAACAGCTTTATGGGTGAAGGATAAGACAGAACAGCAGTGATGAAAAAGAATCTACCTTAAATATCTCCTTTAACATTATCATTGATATATTAATTTGTCCTTTGCCATAGCTTAACTACAAAGTGGCTTGACACTGTTTCATAGTCACTGTAATGTAATTGATCAATGTAGGGTGTGTATTATATATCTCATCACCAGGGAGCAGGTTATTAATGCCCTCTCAAAGGCAAAAAATACAGCCTCCATGGGACCGAACAACATCCCTGACTGTGTCCTACATGAACTCAGGCAAGAGCTCTCAGGACCACTAGGCACCCTATTCAAACAAAGCCTTCATTCTTAAGGAGGTGCACCATTTTCTTGTTGTTAATCAGGCTGGTGTCTGTTCAGGATGTGCATATAAATCATTTTTACTCAAGATTAAATCTTTCTAAAGACAGTAATGCCTTTAGCCAGATGTTATGTACTGCCTCTGGGCATGGGGTTTTCCGTTTTGATGCTTAATTTTGTTTAGGTTTTTCTGGCTATTACTTTATCTTGTTTATTATTTATTGCCCCTCCTCATACTGCACTTATTTCCTAAACTCTTCCTCTTCCTCCTTCTCTCACACCACACTGCTAACTACAATTCCTCCTCTGTCCATTCATCTTCCTGCTCATTTTCATAATTTCTCCATTCATATCTCTCTCATCATCAGTTTTATGCTACATTGCTACTTGACTGCCTATAAATTATTACTCACATCAAAAACACCCCAGTTTGATCCTTTCCCTGCAGCCATCATGCTATAAATACATTAACTGCTATTGTATTTTATTTTTCAATTAGAAAATTAGCCAATTTATGTTAATTTCTGTTCTGTTTTTGTGTAAAAATGTTTTGTTTGTGTGAGAAATATGTAAAAATCATGTAAATAAGCTCATGTACTGGTGTTTTTACATTGTAGTTTATAAATGTGCATCATGTGTAACTTATATGTGGAGCTTTTCTCCCCAGGCCTCCTCAGAAATGGGTTTTACTCAGTTGGACTTTTCCCTGTCAACAAAGACAAATAAATAAATAATAAAATCCATAACTCTGCATTATAGCTAATTACTGTTTTTCTTAATTCTTTTATCCATTTTTCATCTTTCTTATGTTCAATGGGGTCTTGATAAATGCTTCTCCAAAATGTACTTTATTTTTTTTGCAGCATTCGCATGACTTTTACTTTGTTTCCCAATTTCCCAGTTCTCAAAATCTTTTTTCGATTCAAATAGTTTTTTATTTTTTTTTTGTTTGTAAACAAATTATGATACAGTAAATTTAAATTACAATTCAAAATAAAAGAAAATAGTTAATAACTATAACAATATGTACAATATTTACAGGTGGTCCAATGAAAAGGATTAACCAACAAAGTTATAAAGAGGAATAATCCCATAGAACAAATATAACCTTTACTGGCATATATTCATATAAGTCCATCTTAGTTTATGACATTTCAATTTAATGTAGAAGAAATTATATCCTTTTGTAATGTGTCTATAAGTATTAAGATTTTATTCCAAGGATTGTCTGTCCAACATCTGGGAAAAAATTCTTTCTTCTTTGACTTTTATTTCTTTTTGTGCAGATTCCTTTAATAGAGATATGAAGTCTTCATAACTTGGAGGGACTGTGGATTTCCATTTTCTTGTTATACATTTTCTGGCTACAGCCAGAATAGACCATAGAAGATATTGATCACTTTTACTCATAGTTACTGAGTCATCTACATTCAGAAAAATTAAAAATTTTGTTAGAACAAATTTGTCATTATAAATGGCTTGAAGAAATCTATTAATATCTTCCCAGAATTTTTTAATGCAATCATAAAACATATGTATCCAATCTGCCTCACAGTTTAAAGTACATCTCCAGCATATGGGCTTTTGGATAGGGTCAAATTTGGCTATTTTATATGGTGTATAAAAGGCTCTATGTAGAAATTTCCATGTGAAGATTTTCCATATCTGAAAGTTTGAGGTTAGCTTAACTGACAACAAAAGGTCATTTATACCGTCAGGTGATAGATTTATTGTCAAGCCGTTTGTTAAAGTGTTCACAATATTTTGACCTATTTTAGTTTTATACACTATTAAAATTTTGTATAATTTAGATACAGAAATTAGCTTATTATGATTTCCATAAATCAATTCTTACATATATTTTATGAATTTAGGTATAGTACTAAAGTTTGAATCATTAATAATTCTACATAAATCACTTGCATATTGTAATATTATTTGGAGTTCTATTCTGTCTATTTCAAATATACTGAACTCATTTATTACTTGTTGGATGGTTAAAGTACTGTGATTATTCAAACATTGAAACCAGTAAATAAAGTTGTTGGATTCCCAATTAATGAGATTTTTTTCTTGGATTTTTTCTTTAAAATTCTTTGATGTTTTAAATGGTAGTAAGAGTTTGAACCATAATTTTATGTCTGGATTTGTAATTATAATTTTTCTAAATAGATTATAAATATTATTCAAATATGATAAATTAGTGGGCTTTGTTGTTTTATTTTGTAGGCTATTACATAGTACATGCCAAAATATGTTATTATAATTGTCCAAATCCATATTTTTTAATATTTTGTTTTCATTTAAGAAAAAAGTTATATGTAAAATTTTCCATGCAGATGAATAATTTGGATTTACCCAATTTAGTATAAGTTTAATGATGGAAGCTTTAATATACGTTTCTATGTCTGGAAATTTAATTCCTCCTAAGTCCCAGGGTCTAATGTGATGTGAGAAAGCAATTCTATTCTTTTTTGGATACCAAAGAAAATCCATTAAAAGTTTCTGTATTGTTTTTATAACTTTTTTATCTGGTAAAATAGGGATTGCTAATGCTATTTTTTTATAATTCTTTTAAACTATATCCATTTTAATTATTTATCAGTTTAATTTTTTATAAGTTTATTAATTTAAAGTATGGTATTCTAGTTAGTTTAATATTTAGAAAACTTTTCAAATGATATAATTGTATCATTTATAAAGTAATTTTTATTTTTTTTGAAAAACCTATGAAATTTATTGTTTAATTTGATTTCAGTTTAAGTCAAATTCAGAATACTGTAGAATTTTTATTGTGTAATTCTTATTAATCCTTATTCACTTTCTTGAACAGTATACATAGCAACTTCGACCATTATTAAAGTCCAATATGTATTTTAATACATTATTAATTCTTTATTATTTTAAAGTTGGGAATAAATCTTTTAAATATATCGTTTGATAAGTAAAATTGATTATAGGTTCTGAATTATCTCTTTAAATATTGTTAAATTGATTTGTCTTGTTTTCAAATATAGTTGCTTTTTAGATTATAACTTAATATTTATAGATAAATTATTTTAAATATTTTAGAGTGTCATTGTCTTGGATATTTTAGGTAATATTTTTAAGTTGATATAATTTATTTATTATTTAATTAAATGAGAAATGAATTGAAAATTATTAACATTTTATACATTTGTTTTGTTTATACTAATTATATTTATCTTTTGGATAGCCATTACTTAATTATAGTTTATAGGAATTTTAAATTAGTCTGAAAAAAAAATAAACATAATGCTTAAAATAAATTAAGCTTAATTCATTCAATAGAATTTTTTCCTTGAAATTATAGATTTTAATTCTTTAATTATTAGATTGTATTTAATTAAATTGCAAATTATTTAAATAATTGATGTAGGTCATTGTTTTTTATTTAAATTTTTTTTAGAATTACCATATAGAACTTTTATCTAGTTTTGATTTGATTTAGTTCCCATCTTTGTTTATTTAACCACTATATTCCTTTAAAACCTTAAGTATCCAGTATAATATTTATTAAGATTTAAAAATTTATTTCAACTAAAGTTAACTTTTTATAGTGTAATTGTATTTATGTTTATTTTATCAATTGTAAGATTAAGCTTAGGTAATATATAGAAATTTTATCTTTTAAATCAAGGAAATATTATCACTTGTGTTAAACAAATGGAATAATTAGTTTAAATTAAATGATACAAATAACTTCACCATTAGATATACCGGGAAGAATTTTTATTTAAAGTTATCGGATTTAAACTCCTATTATCATACCTTGTTACTTAATAATTCATGTATTTCATAACATATTCCAAACCAGAATATTTATAACAAAATTTTATATTATTATTAATTGATAACCTTATCTTCATTTGAAATTAACTACCTTTTCCATAAAATTTAATTGTTTTTTGATAGTAGAAGAAAATCACTGGTTATAAATTAAATTAAATGGGATTCTTAAATTTTGGTAATTCAATACTAAAATTCGACTTTTATAGGATATAAACTTATAATAAATAATTCTCATTATATTTTATTGTTTAATTTGTCTAATTTTTTATTAATTTATTTTTGATTTTTTATCTTTCTTTAATTATTATTGAAATTATTCATAGTTAAAATTTAATTGCCATGAAATAAAAAAACATTTTTAAACATTTTAAATTGAAACCAAATGAATTTCTGGCCTCAAATTTTTATTAAAGGTAAACATTTTTCCTAATATATACATTAATGAGGAAATGTTCTTTAATGAGCTCTATGTTGAAAAAATAAACTAAACAGAACTAAGCAATTATAAATACATAATGTCTAGTGTAAATTTTTATTAAATTAGTCAAATTAATATTATTTCAATTGCAAACATTTTAAATAAACATTGTAATTACTTAAAAATATTAATTTTTTCTTGTAAAAATTTTCAATTACATTGTAGAAAAATTACAAATGCAGGTATTGAGTTCATAGTGCTTAACTTTTTTTATTAAGTATATATAATAATTTGGTATATAAATGATATTTATTTACTTTAATTATTAATTCAATGAAATTATTTTATGGGTTTAAATTTTTTAATTAATTAAATTAATTTCTTTTAATAACTTTATTAATTATCCCAGCTAGGCATCAACCCATATGTTACCAGATGGGTAGCTAACTGGTCACTTGGACAGAACCCACTAGTCAGCCAGGAAAGCCAATTCTAGTAGTAGACCTGTAATACAGCTTACTCCCAAGGATTAACTTTGGGGCCTCTACTGTTTGGGATATACTTTCGGAAAATGCCAAACCAGGTCTGTGGTCAACTGTTTGCAGATGATCTGCAAGCTGGGCACTGTCAAATCTCTACAGTGATGTGAACATCCTCCAAGAGGGCCTTAATCCAAAACTAATGACTGTTGCAGCATGGCCTCAAACTGAATACTAAGAATGTATCATTATCCCTTTGGGAAAACAGGTTCTAATTATTACATTATTACATTAATAACAATGTACTAAGCACACAATCAGTCGTGAGGGACCCAGGTTGATAACAAATTGACTTTTGACTACCATGTTGCATCCGTTGTACAGAAGGCTTTCTACATGGCCCACCTCATAAGTAAGGGTACTTCATCCTGGAACAAAGAGGTCATAACATACCTGTACCTCTCCCTTATCAGACCCATTATCAAGTACAATTCCCCCTTCAACATGTACCTTGTCAAGCACTTGCAGCAGTTGGAGAGACCACAGAGGTTCATGACCAAGAAAATCCAGGGTCTCAAACACTTACCCTATACAGATAGGCTAAAAGCCCTGTCTCTCTACTCAGTCTCATACAGACTGCTCAGAGGTGACCTGTGTCTGACATACAAGGCCATCTCAGACTCACTTTTGATGGAGTTGCTGCATATCCATAAGTCAAACTCCACTCATGTAACCTGCAAGCAAGGTCTCAACCAGGTCTGTGACATTAATAGAACTTCCTGGTGGGATAGATTTGTGTCACAATGACTCCCCCATCTGTGGAATAGACTTCCTCTGCATGTCAAGCAGAGTACTTCACTAGTCCTCTTTAAGAGAAACCTGGGTGACTGGATGGGAAACAGAAAATATACCCCTAGGATCCCACCTCAGGTTCCGCTGGACAGGGAAAACAGGTGCTGACTTTGTGGGAACATGGGTGAAATTCTTGGCTAGGCTTATAAGGGCTTCAGGGCCAATAGCCTAATATCATCCTATGAGCCTATGAGCTCTATTATCCAGCTCTCTGTTATGGCTTTGTTTAACAGCAAATGATCCTTTGTTCCATATGCCTTTCTTTCATGAACTTTTTTGTTCTATTGCCATGACTGATTTTTTTTTCTAAATGGCTATACATATTATGTCAATTCCAATGTACAATTTATGGATCCCTATCACATAATTTAACTATTATTTAAGTCAAACCCATGTTATTGGTTGGTGTAATGGTTAAGTTGCTTACCTTAGAAACACAAGGTGCAGGGTTTGATTCTGACATGGGGTAATTGGCTAGGCTTAAAATGGCCCATAAGGGTAGTTATCCTAGTACTAACCTGAGAACTATTGAGCTGAAAAGCTTGAACAAAGAAACAAGGAAACATTAAAAAAAAACACACACACATTTTTGCAAGGGACCCCCGCCAAGTATGATCAAGATCCCAGCAAAGGAGCAATACTAGCTAAACCGGTGCTAAAGGCAAACCTGCACACTACAGGTCTCATTCTGTTGTAGACTTTGATGTTTTGTGGTTTAAGTGTTTTGGCTCGATAATATGGGTTTTGCTCAATTGAGCAATTGGTTATCTCATAAGGCCCATAATTTATAAACTGCCCGAAGGAAAGTTATAGGTCTATAGTTCTTTAGATGGTTTTGGGGTTCATTCTTAAGGAGGCGCACCACTTTCTTGTTGTTAATCAGGCTGGTGTCTGTTCAGGATGTGCATATAAATCATTTTTACTCAAGATTAAATCTTTATAAAGACCATAATGCCTTAGCTCAGATAAAAGCTATGTACTCGCTCCTCTGGGCATGGGGTTTTCCGCTTGATGCTTAATTTTATTTAGGTTTTTCTGGCTATTACTTTATCTTGTTTATTATTTATTGTCTCTCCTCACTGCACTTATTTCCTAAACTCTTCTCCTTCCTTCCTCCTTCTCTCACACCACACTGCTAACTACAATTCCTCCTCTGTCCATTCATCTTCCTGCCTATTTTCATAATTTCTCCATTCATATCTCTCATCATCAGTTTTATGCTACATTGCTACTTGACTGCCTATAAATTATTACCACATCAAAAACACCCCAGTTTGATCCTTTCCCCTGCAGCCATCATGCTATAAAATACATTAACTATTGTATTTATTTTCAATTAGAAAAATTAGCCAATTTATGTTAATTTTGTTCTGTTTTTTGTAAAAAATGTTTTGTTTTGTGAGAAATATGTAAAATCATGTAAATAAGCCTATGTAATGTTTTTACATTGTAGTTTATAAAGTATAATGTGTAACTTATATGTGGAGCCTTTTCTCCTGCCTCCTCAGAAATGGGTTTTACTCAGTTGGATTTTCCTCGTCAACAAAGACAAATAAATAAATAATAAAATCCATAACTCTGCATTATAGCTAATTACTGTTTTTCTAATCTCATCCATTTTTTCATCTTTCTTATAACTAATGGGGTCTGATAAATGCTTCTCCAAAATGTACTTTATTTTTTTTATGGCATCTCAGATGACTTTACTTTGTTTCCACTTCCCAATTCTCAAAATCTTTTGATCATCTATGAACGGCTTATTTTGCATTTTCTCTTATATTTATTCATATATCTTCTAAGTTGTTTTTATTTTGTACTATTGTGATCTTTCTGTTTGTTAATGGAAAGTTAGGAACAAATCCATCTGTTTTAACAGAAATGCTGCTGTTTACCATACCTGTCTCTTCTAAGAATTTCTGATAATCTGTTCCTTTTGTATTCTCCTTCAAACACTAATGCTCTTTGTCTTAGTTGCTCATAGTTTTCTGCATTCAGTGCCATAGTAGCATTTCCCTCTCTTTTTGTTGCTCTCTCTCTTTTGTGGTAAGGGTTTATTTCTTATTAGCTTACTGCACAGTAATATATATACAATTTATTTTATGTTATACCACATGAACAATTCTTAACAGTCCCAATTACTGTTCATTTGTTTATCAGTCTTCTAACATTTTATGATATTTGCTATCTGTAATTTATTTTTTCATCTATCTTAATATGTCAATCTATTCTATTATATCAAGCACAGGACTTACCTTAGATAATTATTTCTGACCAACAGCATCTCTCCGTGGCTCTCTTTTCTGCTCTTTCCCTTTGCTGTGCAATTTAACTAGACTTTCATGTAAATTGTCAATGGAAGATTCCAGGATCTGGCCCTGTGACATCTTCTTCTCGATGTATCCTTGCTCCATGTCAACTCACTGGGGTCAATCACAGTGCAGCATACTGTGCCAGAGTCGCATTGTTCCTATTTTTCCCTCATGTCCACTTCCAACTGTACTTCTCTTGTAAGTCTTCTACAGAATGCCTCCAGAACACTGGCCTGTGGTGTATCTGCCTTCAGATGCATCCAGTTCAGTCTGCTGCTTCTCCATCTTCGAATTACTGGCCATCATGTTGTGATATTACCTGTACAAATTACCACACTAAATCTTTCCTTTACAGATTGCTCCATCACTCAGTTTTCTATCATTAATGTATACTTCCTTCTTCTTTTTTATACTCCTCTTTGTGAACTTACTTTTTTTTGTATTGTGAAGTTACTATATCTGTGTGTCTTTGTATTTGTATTCATATATCTTTGAACCTATTCTTAAAATAGATTAGTTTAGCCTGAATAGATATCATATTATATCAGATTTATTTTCCATGTCTATGTTTTTTTATATTTTCTTTTGAAAACTTTTTATCTTTTCTCACTGCCTGTCACTTTCTCTTCCAGGAGGCCCAATGTCTCTCATTTAGGTATTTTTTTCCTTATCAGTTAACAATAAGGATCTTAAATTATCTGTATTTTAAACATTTTTCATACAACTATTTTCTTTCCTCTAATTACCTTTATAATGTATGACATTGATGCTCTGAATCTACCAACATCCTTACTTTCTGATTCTATAAAGCAATTCTATTTACGCATTGATCCTATTTGTGTTTTTCAGTGTACACAAAGTCAGAACTGTTACTACACTACCGGCTACACCGACTCACAATGCTGGTGAGAATCTTGTTGAATTTACTTCTTTACTTAAAACACTTGAGAATGATTTATAACACTACAAAGATATATATGGCAAATACAAGGCTTCTACATTTTAGATCTATATAGGAGGCATCAGGTTTAGCATCTATATGGCTACCACTTATCTAGAAACATTAAAGGATTTAAACATAGAGTAGTAGCTATTCAAGTTAATATTAAGTATTACCTTAAAATGACTTTGCATTAAATTTCCAGCCTCTATAAAGATTAATGAGTTTTCTTCTGATTTTGTCAAACAAGTTAAATGGAGAGTTTACATGAATCTTTATGATACCTTTTTTACTAGTAATTAAATTTTAGGATTATAAGTTTTCCCTTTAAAGGGTTCAAGTTTTTAGCCAACAAGATCTAAAGATTCAGTTAATACAAGTAAGCATCCTCCATTGTTAAAACTCTCAACTTATATGTTACTTTGGTTTTCTCATACCATAAAAAAAAGAAAATACAAACTTGTTTACCTGATGGAGGTGAAACAGCTTCCTTTTCCTTTGAGGACATTAATATTTTCACTATCTTTCAATCACCTCCTTCCAACTAACAAGCACTTAATAACATTGCTGCAATACAAAAGTGTTTTTCAGGTAAAGCCATTTTTACTTACCAAAGGAAACCCACAAGATACAACAGTTTAAGTTCAACTTCAAAAAATAATATTTTTCAGGAGAAGTTTGGCAGAACAGAAGGACAAGATACTGACTAGTTTGGTGTTTAATCTAAAATTTTAAGTAAAATGACTATGTTTACTATGTTAAAAGAATTTAAACCTTCCTTCTAACAAAACAGCTTCGGGAAGACTCTCTATACCTGTTTTTGCATCATTTGCCCTAAGACTATTTTGATCACATTAAACATAAACTAGGATGTAATCGCTTTTTGAAGAACGAACAATTTTTCCAAAAATGAAACCATGTGGAATTTTTCAGTATGACCCTGATAATACAATTAGTTTTCATGTAACCAAAAAAGGGGGGAATTATAATTAACCAATCTGATGAAATGTTTCAATAACTTACATTAATGAAAATACTATAAAATTCTAAAGTGTACTTAGTGCTTATGATCATCTACTATGTAACCAACATTTAAATGATTGATATGTTACCAAGGAGTTTAAATCAGAATAATATCCTTGAAGTGGAAAATGTTCGAATTTATGACTGTAATTGTCGCCAATTGGGTCCTGACTTTATGATTATTCTTAGTTAAACATCCAGTCACACCTATCATAAGGGACTCCCTAAGATAAGAAAACCTAAAAAAATGAGCCAAAGTTCTGGTGAAGTTGTGACTTCCATAATACAAATTTATTGAACATCTACTTAGGTGTTGTAATCAATTCCCATTTTTTTAAGTACTCTAATCAAATTTAAAATAGATAATTAACATTGTTGTACTGACCAAAGTAATTTAATGATAATATTTATTCAGGCATTGATAGCTTTTAATTTATCAACTAAGTAGTTGTATAGAGAAAACCATTTAAAAGACAGTTTATATTAAACGCTTAGTGACAAAAAAAAAGTCTAGTAAACTTCATTGGTTATTGTTTTCAAGTAATCAAAAAATAAATATATACTTCAGGGCTTTAGTAAATTATTAATTAGTACTAAAATTTAAGTATTATATTAAACTAAACAACTAAGAAAGAAAAGAAAAGAACTGCTTTATACTAGTGTAATAAAGAGTTTAGTTTTAACATATTATAATCATACCTTAGTTGATACTTTGAGAGAAATAGTATCATCAGAGTTATTTTTGTCAGTCTTTTGTTTCTTTTTTTCTCTTGCCTCCGGCCAGATATTTTTTCCCGGAGCCCTTTTTAAAGAAGATGAATTTATCCAGTCCATTTCTTCAGGTAGTGGAATTATGTTATTATTCTTTATGAAAGATGTGGCTTCCTCTATGCTGTTGAATGTTCTCATGTCATTGTTATACTGGATTCTTAGTTTGGCTGGATAAGAGAGCTGCGCTTTGATTTTGTGTTGTTTTAAAAGTTTTACTAATGGCCATGTTTTCTTCCTTATATTCAGAACTCTTGTTGAATAATCATTATCAAATCTTAATAATGACTGTTTATACAAAACAGGACTTTTCCTCCATGCAGATCTCAGTATAAGCGCTTTGTCCATAAAGGAAAGAAATTTAACTACTATGGATCTTGGAGCTGATTTAGAAGAAATAGAAAGTGTCTTACCAATATCTCTGTGTGCTCTTTCTATCCCATAAGATAAGCCTTCTTTTAGTCCAAGAACTTCAGGAAACAAAGAGTTCAAGAATGAGATAATGTCATCACCTTCGGATTTCTCTGGAAGACCAAAAATCCTTATATTTGTTCTTCTTTCTCTATTCTCTATATCATCTACTTTATTTATTAACCAAGTGTTCTGTTGTAGCAGAAATTGAGTATGTAGTTCATCTTCTTTTAACCTCCAATCAACATCACTTAAGGAAGCCTCAATGTCTGATATTTTTATTTGTTGCTGTTGTAAGATTTCTTTAAAAACTTCTGTTTGTTTTTGGTAGTTATCCTTAAGACTTTCTAGATTTTCAGTAAATCTGTCCATTTTTAGCGATAAGTCCAGCAAAGTAGCAGATATCTGTTGCATCTCTTTTTTTATAATAGAGTCTGAATGTGAATTCTTGGAGTTACTCATCTTCAAACAATTTGGAATGTCCTCTGTAGTATTTGACAGCAAAATTTCAGAATTTTTTCTTCAAAATTGGTAGCTTTGTTATAAATTACTTCATCTTCAATATTTACCCAATTTTTTTTTTAATATATTTAGTTTTTCCTGTATTTTCTAGTATGAGTATGAAGAGCTCAAAATTAAGCTGCTTTCAGTTAGCCATTAGGCTCCGCCCCCTCTCAAAATCTTTTTTGATCATCGATGAATGGCTTATTTTGTATTTTCTCTTATATTTATCTATATATCTTCTAAGTTGTTTTTATTTGTACTATTGTGATCTTTTCAGTTTGTTAATGGAAAAAGTTAGAACAAATCCATCTGTTTTAACAGAAATGCGTTGCTTTACCATACCTGTCTTTCTAAGAATTTTCTGATAATCTGTTCCCTTTTTTGTATTCTTCTAAACACTAATGTTTCTTGTCTTAGTTGCTTCATAGTTTTCTGCATTCAGTGCTGCCATAGTAGCATTTCCTTTTTTTTGTTGCTCTCTCTTTTGTGGTAAGGGTTTATTTCTTATTAGCTTAGCTGCACAGTAATATATACAATTTATTTATGTTATACCACATGAATGTCTCTTAACAGTCCCAATTACTGTGTTCATTTGTTTATCAGTCTTCTAACATTCTGCGTATTATTTGCTATCTGTAATCTATTTTTTCATCTATCTTAATATGTCAATCTATCTCTATTATATCAAGCACAGGACTTACCTTAGATAATTATTTCTGGACTAACAGCATCTTCCGTGCTCTCTCTTTTCTGCTCTTTCCCTTGCTGTGCAATTCTAACTAGACTTTCATGTAAATTGTCAATGGAAGATTCCAGGATCTGGCCCTGTGACATATCTTCTTCGGATGTATCCTGCTCCATGTCAACTCACTGGTCAATCACAGTGCAGTATTACCTGTGCCAGAGTTTCCATTGTTCCTATTTTTTCCCTTGCTGTTCACTTCCAACTGTACTTTCTTGTAAGTCTTCTACAGAATGCTCCGGAACACTGGCCTGTGGTGTATCATCTTCAGATGCATCCTGTTCAGTCTGCTGCTTCTCCATCTTCGGAATTACTGGCCCATCATGTTGTGATATTACCTGTGTCAAAATTACCACACTAAATCTTTCCTTTTACAGAATGTCTATCACTTCAGTTTCTATTTGTTTAATGTATACTTCCTTCTTCTTTTTTTATATTCTCTTTTGTGATCTTATTTTTTTTTTATTGTGAAGTTTACCATATCTGTGTGTCTTTGCATTTGTATTCATATATCTTTGGAACTTTATTCTTTGTATTGATTAGTTTAGCTTTCTTCTCTGAATAGATATCACATTATATCAGATTTATTTTCCATGTTCATGTTTCTTTTTTATATTTTTGAAAACTTTTTTATCTTTTCTCACCTCGTCTGTCACTTTCTCTTCCAGGAGGCCCAATGTGTCTTCATTTAGGTATTTTTTTTCCTTATCAGTTAACAATAAGGATCTTAAATTATCTGTAGCTTTAAACATTTTTTCTTATACAACTATTTTTCTTTCCTCTAATTACTCTTATAATGTGCGGTTTTCATTGATGCTCCTGAATCTACCAACATCCTTACTTTCTGATTCTATAAAGTTAAATTTACTAATAATCGATCCTATTTGTGTTTTTCAGTGTACACAAAGTCAGAACTGTTACTTTAGTCAGTACTATTCAATACATTTGACTCTGTGATGTCATTCACTTTTCCTTGAAACTCCTACTGAACTGTCTGTTCACACCATGTGGCACTCTTTTGCCTTTCTTGCAAGTCATTCAGTTTTAAACAACACCCATATTTGCTCCTGGGTTGCATGACCAAATATTGATGGACTGTTAGACACACACAAGTGTGAACTGCAAACTATAAAATCCACTATAACATACTAAATCTTTTGCAGAAAAGCTTTGACCCCACCTCAACATCTTCTGCTACTTATATGTCCCAAGTCTAAGATTACTGTACTGGAGAGTAAAGTCAATTCTCCAGGATACTGCAATATCAACACCGGTGTAAATGCCAAGAAAACAACATCTCAGTTTATTGTTCATACTTAAAGAGCATCAAGCAACTTTGGGTACATTTTGGCTTTGCACCTGCACATCTCTGCAGAGTGGTTTTTCATTTTACAAACTGTACATGTTCTAATTCACACAGGGCACTCTCCTGGGCAACAATAATATTCTCCACACCTTTTGCAGTCAGAGCTTACTACATCTCTTCTAAATGAATCTTTGTTTTGTTTTAGCATTTTTTTAAACATTTCTGCTTTTATTGTATTTGCACTTTGTATCTCATTAATAGTTTGTAATTCCTGCCTTCAGTATTTTTGCCTCTCGAGTATTTCTGATGGCATGAACAGTCTAGTAGATTTCTCAAGTGTTACGTGTAGATACTGAACCAATTATTAGCTGCAATGCCTTTCAAAGCGCATATGAGGAAGTTAGCTCACAGCCTCATTTTGGATAGGTCACATGCTAGGATTTTAGATAGATATTAATGGCCTGGTGTTATAAAGGACATAAACAACTTTTATGTATCTTACCCAGAATGTCAAAGAATAGCACCTAACCAAGGGTTTAAGAGCTCTGTCATACCCTTTCCTACCATGAAAATCACATTTGATAGAATAGTAATGGACAGTATAGATCCACTTGCAAAATCCGGTTAATGACCATCAGTATATCATGACAATTATTGAGGATGCATGCATATTTCTTGAGGTAGTAACACTATGAAGAGTTAAAGCAAAGTCCATAGCAAAAGAACTACTACTACTACTCTTCTCTAGAGTAGGAGCATAGGATCATAAAGGTTACTAGGCTAATGGCCCTGGGGCCCTTACAAGCCTAGCCAAGTGTTTGACCCCAAAAAGAAACCTCAGTCAGCACCTGTCACTGACATCAGTGAGGGACACAGGTGGAATCCCTGGGACAAATTTGTGGTTTCCCATCCACTCATCAAGGTTGCGCTTGAAGGGGGTCAGAGACATACTTTGTTTGACTTGTATGGTAAGTCTATTCCAGTGACGGGGCAGCCTCTAGGAAATAAACCTGTCTCTCCAGCAGGTTTTGTTGATGTTGCATAGTAGATTCAGGTCTTTCAAGCAGTTAATGCACAAGGAGTTAGACTTACAGATATGGAGCATCTCTAGTATAGCAGAGTCCGAGATTGCCTTGTAGGCGAGACACAGATCACCTCTGAGCAATCTGTATGATACGAGTAGAGTGATACTGATTTGAGCCTGTCCACATTGGACAGGTGTTGAGGCCATTCTTTGAAAAAGTCTTTTTTTAATACCTATATTGAACTCTCACTTTTAAACAATGACAGAGGCATTTACACATAAATAGTAAAGAAACCACATTAACATTTTCATGTATTATATATGTTTTCTTGTTAACAATTATCATTCACTCCAGCATTACATAAATTGTTCAATTTCTGCCTTCCTTTACACCTTACTCCTTCTCCTGAATATTATTCAGCATGTGTTGTTCCCACAAATTCCATTTATGTACTTTGCTCCTTCTCTTTCCAAAAATCCCACCTCCATCTCTATTATCTCCTTTATAGTAATTCAACTAAAGTTAGTTTAGATTTTGATTTCTAATTTCTAGTAATTGCTGTTTTGTCAGCCAATAGCATTAAACTTAGTAAGGTCTTACTATGTCTGGACAATTCAGATCCTACATCCCAGCTTAAAGGAATAATTTCTTTAGTTACAAACATTTACTCCCATGAGTCAGAAACAAGTCCACCACCATTCCAACTAATGTGTCCTTGAAATAAAAACAAGCAAAAAAATGACAAAACAGACACATCCAAGGCTGAAGTAACTAGTATAAGAACAGTAAAGGTTTCTTATACTAGTTACTTCAGCCTTGGATGTGTCTGTTTTTTCACTTATTTACTCCCATGACATTTCTGATAGGAGTACTCTATAAGGAATTTTTTAAATCTGCCTATTTATTAAATCCCCAAAAAACATTTATAATTATGTCACTTTTCCACTGCACCTCCAGCATTTGCTATTTACCCAAGGAAAAATTCTCTGAAGTCTAATTGGGCATACAAGGGTCTTCATAAATGCTTCTCCTATTGCTGAACCAGTTCATGTGTGGATACATCTTTCTTTTACCTTCATTTATTTTATATCCTGAAAAAAACTTGATATCGTCTTAAAATGTTCTCCAACACTGAAATCTCGCTGTCAAGATTTATTAAATAAAAAAATAATATCTGTGAATAAGGCTATCTTTTCTTGACTACCATGCTAATTACAGTCTTCAAACAAGCAAAAATCCTAAACCTTCCAGACTTTGTTGCATACTTGAGAGTCAAATAGATGTCCGCCCACTGCCCCGTTGTACATTGCCTTTCCATTCTCTCTTCCAAATCCCTTCTAACCTCATCTGATCGATTCTTATTGTTATTGTGCAGTATTTTATATTCCTTTCTAATTATACTTTGTAAACGTCTTCTTTTCTCAACTCGGCTAAACACAAACTCTACCCGAGCTGGTCATTCCCTTTGCAATGCCCTTTCCCTTTCTTTTTGCTTACACTCTTATCAATCCCTGGTAGGGAAAGCAGTCTCCAACCTGAAATCCAAAGTTTTGTTTGGTCTCATCCCACTCTAATACCGGACCCTCTCTAATTATTTGCTCCCAGTACCTTGGTTCCCTTGCTAATTTCCCCCAGTATATCCCAATCCCCTCTTACCTATTTCCTATACCTTTCTTGCAGTCATCCTTATTGGTAAAATCTTTTTTTCTCTATTCTGGTGTTGGCTTAGTTCTTAGTATAGATTCTGCTACTTCAACAGCCATACAGAATATTCTGTAGTCTGTTCATATTCCACTTAAGAACCTACATCCAAAATCCCACTCTCTCCTTACTTCTTGACTCCCCCTCACCTTTTCATCATTATCCCTTTCCACTTGGATTTATAACGTTCTGCTTGTGTAATGAATATGTGCCTTACCTGCATAGTGCTAAAGTATTCCTTCAAATCAAGTAATCTTAAGACACCTTTTCTCTGGGATGAGTCATGCTTACTCCAATTAACTCTTTTCTTCCTTTCCCAAATAAATTCCTTCCGTTCTTTATTAGTTATGGTCCTCAAAATGAGAGCTGCTAGATTATAAATTATGTTTCATGTATTTTTGAGGGTCATTTTACACCTAATTACGATTTTTAATTTACAATACATTATATTTATGAGCATCATCAATTGAACATTTTTATGAGATATATTTTATGTTATTCATTGTACTTGGAATTCTATATACAATTTTAAAGAATTATACCAAGAAAATTTCATTTTTTAGTGTTCTGGATTTTCAGCTGTGATTTGTACTTTTCTGACGGACCACTAGAGGGGGTGTTGTATCAGTTGTTTGTATATAGGTGTATAGTTTTAACAGAGTTACTATTCAGAATTTCTTTTTATACATTTCATACATTTTTAATATTACACAACTACACATTCAAATATATTTATAAACACATTTATTAATATATTCATTATTTTTATATTGGGACATTTATTTCCTATGTATTTTAACACAATATGGTTCTATATGTATTTTGCTCCATCCATATGATACTGATAAAGTATTCATGAATTGGTGGTTTTCATTGGATTATTTGAATGGGTTTGTTTAGATATATTCATTGTTTAATTGTTATAACTAATGTCTGATGAAGTCTGAATTTCAGACGAAAAACGCTTTGGTTCAGTTGGCGTTTAACGCTTTTTTTTTATTTCACTATTAATTCTTCAATAAACGCTTGTGATAAAATCTCGGCTGGCCGGTGTCTTGAACTCCTCAATACAGTGCTTTTGTGTGTTTATTGGTGATTATTTGCACTGGTTCTTCCGTTTTTATTGGATTTATGGTCCACAACTTCTTATCTCATTGATAAAAATATGCCTGAACTGTATATAAAATTAGAGAGACTGAAGCATGTTCATTGGTTTTTATCTTACTACCCGTGATCAAGAGTTTCCAGCTTCTCAATTTTTTGTATCATCTTTTGTTTAGTCTTTTCCCACATATCGTTACCTTCTATAATAGAATCATTTTTAATCCATATACCTAAATACTTCATCTCATGTCATCATAAATATGGGTATTGCTAAATCAATTATTTTGTGGGTACACCTATGTTTTACCCTCATTTATTTTATATCCTGAAAAAAAATGAAACTGTCATAAAATGTTTTGCAACACTGAAATGTCCCTTTCTGGATTTAGTAAATGCAAAATAATATCTGTGAATAAAGCTATCTTTTCTATCATAATTATAATCTTGAATCTGTGGGTCCCTTCTTTTTTTTTAGCCAATGGCTCTAAATATAAAGCAAATAATAAACTAGAAAGAGGATACCCTGCCTGGTTCCTCTGTTCAAGCTCAGCTCAGACACAAACCCTCCAACCTTAATTCTGACCTCTGACCCTTCATATATGCTCCTAACATTCCACCATTGCTCTACCCATAAAATCTCACCTGATTCTATGGAATGCTTTCCCTGCATCAAGACCCACAAACAACTGTGGTGATTTCTTACACTCTCCTTCCCTATGGATCTCACAAAGAAACTCTTACTGGTCAAGGCACCCCATTTGTGTCCACAATAATGCATGAATTTGGTAAATGTTTTTAAAGTGTAACAGCTAAAACATCTGTATAGCACTCTGAAGCAGATGGGATAGCCGAGTATTTGAACAGCCCTTTAAAGTCTGTGTTACAAACAACTAAAGAAGTGTATGTGGGAAATTAGGATCAACTGCTTCCATATGTTCTCTTTGCTGTAAGAGAATTATCCTATGCCTTAACTGGAATCACACAATCTGAACTCTTATATGACAGACATATCTAATGCTCATTAGATGTAGTAAAAGAAACACAAGAAGAGAATTTGCTGCCTTTAAAAGTGTGATAGGGCATTTTAAAGGTCTGGTTAGAACCTATAATGCCCATGGTAAAGGCATCTATGAAAAGGACACAAAAGCTAGGACAAATAGTATGTAATATGAATGCTCATGTCAACGAATTCCAAACCAGGAGATAAAATACTTTTGTTAGCACCCACTGCTGAAAACAAGTTCATTGAAAAGTGGCAAGGATGTTTTCAAATTGCACAAAAAGTGAAGTGAATTACAGGGTGGGAAAATAGTGAAAAAGGAAAAATGCCACATAAATGTTCTGAAACATTATAGAGAAACAGAAGTTTCTGTATCATGCATGTTTGCAAATGAAGTTAAAGCTCCATAGCAAGGCAAAACAAATGAGGTACTATCAATGCCCCAGAAATCAGAAGTAAAATAAATTGTTTAGGAATAAAAATGTTGCATGACAAACCTAGTATAATCTAACACAATTCAGAAACCGTGTTTAGTGAGTAAATAAATTTAAAACTATACCGAATGCCCGAATCCCAATGTCAAGCAGTTAAGGAAGATGTTAAGAAAATGCTCAAACTTAGACTCATAAAAAAATCTCAGCTTAAATGGAATAGCTTCCCTCTACTGGTACCCAAGCCAGATAGGTCTATAAAGTTTTGTAAATGACTTCAGCAAATTAAATAGCATAACTAAATTTGATTCATATCATATGACTCAAATAGACAAACTTGACTGAAAAGTCTCAGTTTCTGTCAACTTAGGGCCTAACCAATAGCTAGTGAAAAATTCCACTAGCCCCAGAAGCTAATGAAGAATGGCATTTTCCATATCAGATGAACTTTTTCTCTAGAGTCCTGTCTTTTTTGTCTCCATTGAGCACCTGCAACATTCAAAAGGCTGTTGGACAAAATCTTAGACACCATCCCAAATATGCAGCTGCCTATCTGTATGATATTGTAATATTTTCTGAGGACTAGAAATGCCATCTTCCTAAAGTTTAAGCTGTCTTGCATACCCTACCTCAAGCTGAGCTAACTGCTAGCCCAGCTAAATGCAAGTTAGTCACAGCAGAAACTTATATTGTCTATATAACACCTAAGGGATAATGAAACTACAGAATGAGAACACTGAAGCAGTACAAAACTGGTCCAAACCAACCACAGTGACACAATTCAAGACTTTCTTAGGACTGGCTACTATTATTGTAACTGCATTCTTAAACTTGCTACAATTGCTTGCCCTTTGACTGTCCTGACCAAGGATATGGCTCCTTTGAAGTTTAAGTGGACAGATGAAACAAAACATACATTTAGGCCAAGCAATTTTGAGTACACACACATCCCTTTAAGGTACTCATAGGTGCAGTCTTGTCTCAGATTAAAGATGGGGATGAGTATTCCAACTGTTATACCCAGGAGAAAACTCAGCAATGCTGAAAATGTTAATCAGCTATTAAGTGGGAATGTCTTTCCATAAAACAGGCCCTTACCACAGTAAAATGCCATTTCTTAGGTAGAATATTTGCATTAAGTACTGACTATGTCCTTTTTTGATGATGTTGATGACAGAAAAATTGTAACCAAAGAAAATTTCCTGGTAGGCTCTGACCCTCCAACCCTTATAACTTTAGGATCCTGCACTGCCAAGCCATGCTCACTCTAATATGAATGGGCTGTCTCAGGCGGGTCTACATTAGAACATCGAAGTTTCACAACTTCGAATGTTCTAATATCGACCTCTATTCAGCGAACGCTAAAACAGCGAAGCTGCGAAACACCGAATTTCTTCCTAAGGAAGGAATTCGATTGGCCATTCCTGTGGCTTCACTGTGTTCAGCACTGTGGTGGAAAGTTATGGGTCGGGATCAGGTAAGTGTGTGATTGTGTGGATGTGAGGGTTAGGGCACGGGGTAGTGAGTTAGGGTTAGGGTGCAGGTCAGGTAATTGTGCGATTGTGTGGATGTGAGGGTTAGGGCGGGGTAGGTGATTTAGGGTTAGGGCGCGGGTGAGATGAGTGTGCGAAAATGACAGACCTTAGGGTTAGGGTTTGGATTAAGGTAAGTGAATAGCTAGTGGTGTGTGTACAGTTTAGTGAAGGGGTAGATGTAGGCTTTTAGGTGTATGTGTGTGGATTGCTATTTGTTTGGTGTGTTTGTGAGTTGGAACAGCAAATTTTTTCTCTTGGAAAAAATTTGCTGTTTTGCAAGTTTGATGTCGTCAGCGTTCACTGAATAGGGGTCGATATTAGAACATTCGACATTTTAAAAAGTCAATGTTCTAATATAGACCCGTCTCAGGCTTATGTCCCATCTAAGAGTGGTAGAACTGCTGGTTCTACAGTGGGGCAGGGGCATGTGGCATGCTGACTGTGAAGCCTGAGAAAAACAGTGCTTGTGGTGGTGTTAAATCTGCTGCTTGTGTCGGTTTTTACCAAGCAATGCAAATCAAGAAAGGGAACTGCAACGTTTCTGAGTAGCACACAGAAAGCAAGTAAACAGACTAGAGATTGAGGCTTTCCATAGCAGCCAATGAGGAGCAGGTGAGTTTTGGAGTATATAATGGACATTAATCTTATTTCCTTTGTAGATAAAGATTCTTCTCCTCTTCCACCTAGACAGAAAAAGAAGAGTTTCCATGACAAAGGCAGTTTGAAAGGGTCTCAGAAATCTGAAAATGATAAGGAATTGTTGTCCTGAATGTCTTCTCATCCTGGTAGACTTCTTTGAGAAGGTCAGCAAAGCAATGGACAAGAGCAAAATGGTTCACACTACCTTCCTTGACTTGGCCAACACATTTCATACAATACCCAACTCAGGCATTGTTGACAAAAATCAAGAGGTTAGGTATAAAACCTTATTTCACCCAGCGGATAGCTATCTGGCTCACAGACAGGATGCAGGAATTTAGAATTAGGGAATCCACCTCTGCAAAGAGGCCAGTCACAAATGATGTCCCTCAGGGATTAGTCCTGAGACCACTACTTTTTGGCATCTCCTTCTCTGAAGTCAAGGGCCTCTGGCTGACCAAATTTGCAAATTACTCCAGTCATAGACTCTCCCACAGACACTAATGTTCTCCAGGAAGGTCTGACATAGACAAATAACTTGTGTCAGAGCTATATATTAAAACTAAATTAGAAGGAATTGCATAATAGCAACATTCAGGAAGTCATCCACCCCTGGTAACTATCATATTGACAACACAGATGGGAGATCGTAGGTTTACCCCAGGAATCATCTCTGTGTCACTGCTGGACAGAGGCACAACAAACTAATGAGCACAGTATTTTTTCATATAAGGGGTGGCGTAAGCCACAAAAATTTGGGCTAGGCTTATAAATGCCTTAGGGCAGATAGCCTAGT
Organism: Protopterus annectens; assembly: GCF_019279795.1. Classification (NCBI taxonomy): domain Eukaryota; kingdom Metazoa; phylum Chordata; order Ceratodontiformes; family Protopteridae; genus Protopterus; species Protopterus annectens. Next base: position 1,635,917,101 of record NC_056726.1, on the reverse strand, counting down.
ATAAACCTATGAACCTATGAACCTATAAGAGTCAACCCAGTAGTCAGGGACTCAGGGACCCAGTTAGACAGTAATCTAGCCTTTGACCATCATTCTATGTTGGGCAACATATAAACAATCTAGGTCCAAGGAATTCATTGTTTCACTGTATTCAGCATTCATCAGACCTACCATTGAGTACAATGCCCCCTTTGGTATTTACCTAACTAAGCACATACAACAACTGGTTTTGTCCACAGGAGTTCCTCATTAAAGAAATACAGGGCATAAGTAACATGTCCTATGCAGACAGCCTCAAGGCCATATCTCTGTATTCTGTCTTCTACAGGCTGTTAAGGGAAGATTTATGCCTGGCATACAGGGCATTGTCAGACCCCATCCTAATGGACCTTCTACATATCAGCAAAACAAATGGCAGTATTACCAATTCTATAGACTTAAACCTTTCCTGTGATATAAATAGGACCTGCTGGAGAGAGAGATATATATCCCAAACACTACACCTTCTCTGGAACAAGCTCCCCATCCATGTGGAGCAGAATTCCTTCCTAACCAAATTCAAATGCAACTTGAACAGTAGGATGGTGGAAAGGAAATTAATTCCTGATCTGGCACATATGTCTCTAATGGACACAGTCAGCCTGTAAATGGTTCCTCTCCCAGGCCCCTGCTTGAAAACATTGCATCTCCCAAGTCCCTGCTTGCACATATCAAGGGTACCAGAACTTGCCAGAAATTTAGAAAGCATAGCTAGGCTTAAAAAGGTCCCACTGGCATTTAGCCTAGTACACACCAAAGAACCCATTGGAAAAAATAAACTTTTGGAAATTACTTTACCTATGGGGGAATACTGTTGAAAACACCACTGACTGTATGTACTATTTTGCGATGAAAAAATCCTATACAGAGTAATAGTACAACTGTGAAATGAACTCTGAAAATACTGTTCTGAATGGAGTGCTTTTTATCTCTGTAACTTCCTATTTATTTAAAGTACTTCTCCTTTGTTTCTGTAAATACACCTCATCCAATGGAGAAAAATGTTTTCATAGACTTGCTTTATCACCAAGTACTGCAAAATGCTACTGTATACATTCATGTGTAAGTGTGACTACACACACATTTATATATGCATACCTGTGTATATATGATCCTTTGTGTACATAGCTACATAAATGTCTGAGAATACACACACACATACAGATACACATAAACGTACATATTATCTGTATTACCTATTTCTGTGTGTGTGTGTGTGTGTGTGTGTGTGTGTGTGTGTGTGTGTGTGTGTGTGTGTGTGTGTGTGTGTGTGTGTGTGTGTGTGTGTGCGCGCGCGCACACACACACACACACACACACACACACACATAAGTGCAGTTTATGACTGTGTAAAAAACTTTCAGCTTTGTTTTCCATTCATAGCACATATTTATAATCTTGTTTTATCTCATCTCTAAGTTGTACACTACTGCAGTATCTTATATTTTGTTGTCACAAATATCTAAAGAATAAACACATGACAAAAGGAGGTACTGCCAGTACAGTTAGCTGGAATTTTGTAAATAATTATATGTCATTTGTGAATATCAAAATAATTTGTATAAGATGCTTGTGTTACAAATGTATTAGAATTGTATGTCATGTGTTTATCAAACTGCTCTGTACAGAAAAGGTTTTTGTAAAGTGCTTGTGCTTAAAATGTATCCACAGTGTGCCCTACTGGAAGAAAACAGAAATGCACTATTGTAACTCTTTAAATGTATATGTTATTAGATGAAACTGGGGGGTTAACCTCAGTCCTGCAAACTTTAGAAAAATATCTGAAATTAAATCACTTTATATGCTAGGCCATAAAGATATTTCAATGCAGCTAGAGAGACAAAGTCTGTACTAGGAAGCTTTCTGTATTGTCTTTGGAGTGAACGAATTGCTACTTTGGAAGCATGAAGGAATTCAATTGTTTTACAACTTCCAGCACCTGCCAAAGATCTGAGCAAAAGCCATTGTCTGGGTATTTTTACAGGTAGATGCTAAATACTGCCAGCAATAGGAGTTTGCATGAGAACTATAAGTCAGGTGATCAGAAATTATGTCATTCTGCAAGCTATCCCAGCAGTAACATTTTAGATATTATTTTGAAAAGTTTCTTAGAGAGACAGAGCATTATGTATTCTGTCTTGGACCTAACAACAAGAACCATTCACCACATTATATTCCTTACTCTGAGTAAGTTATTAGGGTATAGTACCTCTCTTAGATACTGTCAGGAATATAGGGAAACTTAGTTTAGATTTATTCTTTATTTGTGTGAGCCTGTCCTGCAATGTTATTTTAAATATCTCCTGTGGTTTTAAACTCCGATGTCACTGTGAATATATACAGAGTATTTTCTTGTTCTTTTATTTATTGTTATTAAATATATTTAAACCTTTCATTGTGGCTGATCTATGTAGATATTTTAAGTGTTGAAAATACTTGCATATTTATTTGGTAACACTGTGTGAGCCACTCCTAATAGCCTTGCTCTTGGTCAAACTACCATTTGTTTTAATATTAATATTACACAGTAAGATTGGACACCCTTTGTTGAGGCCCTTAAAGTAGCTGATACGGAGTGACTGGTGGCATTGATAAAAATAAATTATAATCTGGGCAGAAGGGGCATAGATAGAAAACCTGTGGCAGCCTTTCTCAGGTGTGTGTGTATAAATCAAACTTCAAAGTGTGTGTGTGTGTGTGTGTGTGTGTGTGTGTGTGTGTGTGTGTGTGTGTGTGTGTGTGTGTGTGTGTGTGTGTGTGTGTGTGTGTCAGCTACTTGGGCAGGGACACAAAGCACTGGTTAGACAGAGACGGTGCTGGAGGTCTTGGCTTGGTTACTCAGCTGAGATCTCAACTCTATAGCTGTGCCTGTGGGCAGCCTTATTGAGGATCAGGAGGAAAAGGGAGAAAGCAGCCCTGGACTGACTGTGGTCTCTGTGTGCTCTTAACTCATTCACTTCAATGGAGCTCAGGATGTTTTCACTGTAACTTCCAATGGGCAGAGGCGAAGCCTTTTGAGAGAATCAAATTATGCCCTCACATTTCAAACAAATGTTCATATATTTGGAACCATAGGGATCATGAAAGAAGTATACATGGCAAACTCTTCAGCACAAACTATTTTTCTAGTGGTAGTACTCTTTAGGTTCTAGGTCTTAAACCACATTTTATGTCACAGTAAACACAGTAGCTATTACATTTGTAATATTGTGTAAACAACTCATAATATTTTGGCAACCACTCAAGTTGCACACATATTGTCAGCAGCATTTTATTCATCTGTATGAGAGCTTTCATATGAGGCTAAGGAGTTTTGTCTGTGTTACTTGGTTGTTGAGATATTTAGAAAAATGTGAAAATTATATCTATATAAATTTATATAATAAAAACAAGTTAATATCTACTTACCTGCACTAGACAGAGCTTACCTGCACTAGACAGAGGTCAAATATTAATGCAGTTGAGTTTGCTATTGTGTAAGGTTTAAGATGAAACCCTTCAAAACCTTATAAATTGCATGGTTTTGGAATTACTGTTGCAAATATGAACAAGCAATATTTGACACCTAGACGCGTCAGTAGGCGCTAACTGCAGATGCACCTGGAGGCATCACTCAGATGTAGTGAGTTAAGGGAATTTGCACTTGATGCAGAGAGCTGCATCTAGAAATAGTGTGTGTGTGTGTGTGTGTGTGTGTGTGTGTGTGTGTGTGTGTGTGTGTGTGTGTGTGTGTGTGTGTGTGTGTAGCTGGTATCCTCCCAGTGAACGTCCCCCCACAGGTGCCAGTGGTGAGGACTGAGGCTTCTTGATTACTGGTGCAGTGGTGGGTCATCACAAAACAAGTTGTAGGAAATTAAGTATTGATATGGGAAAAATGAGGTGATATGTTGGATTGTACTACAGTTATTCCAAAGGAACAAAGCGTGGAGCAGAAAATGCAGCACACAGAAAGCAATTCAGAAGTAGAAAAGGAAAAATAAAGTTAAAATATTTCAGGGAAAGGGGCAAAGTTTGCAACACTTTCAGTGGAAATAGAAGCACAATTACAGACACTGCATAGAACCAGAACAATGTTTATCCATTGCATTCACAAAGCTGCAAACCAATCACAGACTGTATGGCTTAAGGGATAAATGAAAGAGTGCCTCTGCTGCAGTGGACGTGCTTGCTCTGGTGCCTTTATGCTGCTTTTCTGTGCTCCTTCACCATGCATTGTAGACACATCAAACTTTATAGAGAAATACAAACACTGTCAAGAAGGAAATTCAATGGCCAGAGTGCCGCACAATCGAATAGAGCAACTCAAATTATTTTTTTTAATTAGGTTCTGTCCTACAGGTGGTCTAGCACTTGAAAGCCTTATTTCTCTTGTTTCTCAGACTGTTAATACTATATTGCATGTATGTGTAAGGAGAAAGTATATTCTTCAAAAAGCCATTTTTACTCCTGATGTCATAATTGTATGCACAGTACATTACACTCACACAGTAAATCAGCTTGCACAAACTCTAAGATCTAATTATCTTGCCTGCGAGCTTTGAAGTCTACAGATATATGGTAATACAAACACTTCCCTTACTATCTGACAATTATCTAAAACTCCTTGAAATCTAAATACAGTTTCAGTTAAAACAATTCAAAAGCTAAAGTTTGGACTATACAGGCTGTTGCATTCCTGTGCCAAATGTTTCTGTTATCAACTATACTACATTTATTTACCCAACTGCATATTGTTTTACTCCTTACATGACATGACTAACTTCATATCTAATTGTTCTAGCATTACTTAAATATTTTGCATTTTATAGTGTTTCTTCTCTTCCAAAATTGTAAAAAAAAGTGAATCAGCTAATAAATTGTTTATTACTACTTTCTGTAGCATGTGTGCATGCGCATGCCAACACTGACATCTTCCAAATGTAAATAATGACAGTTATTAAAATATGACTAAGTATACAAGAAAAAAGTTAATATCCTTCTGAATTTCTTATTTATTAATACACCAACCAAATGTTTTCATATTATAAAATGCAATAGAGTGCAAATATTTGCTAAATGGCAAACAGTTAACACTTTATAACAGTTAATAAAATTAAATCTAATAAAAATATAGCTTAAACTCAAGAACAGTTTACAACCTAAAACATAGAGTTAAGGTTCCTATTGAATCATCTCCACTGTCAGTATGTAAATTATTATTTTCAGTCTAGACCTAAAATATTCTAAAGTCAGTTAATCTTTTAAATAGCAGTGCAGAGAACTCTAAAATGAAGGCAGGAAAGTAAAAGCACTTGCATCTGTAATCTATCAAGTGGCCTCCTAGACTTCTCAACAGTCTCTCATTAGCCCATCACAGGAGGGTAACAGAAGCAATGCAGACAGACAGGATCTCATAGATATCTCTGTCCATTATTATGCAAGGTACTAGATGTCAAGAAAGAGTATTTAATGTGTTCTTGCAGCTGTAGCTGTAGGGTGGTGGCTTCTATTGGTCTCTGCCCACCAGGTAAGCCAAGCAGAAAGAAGGGATGTTTTTCATGTTGCATGGAATTATGCACCTAATAAGGAGTACCAAGGAAGTCTGACATTACTTGGGAAGGCTTGACTAAATCTGGGAATAGTACTGCTGAGTTCTGGGCTTTGGGCCTTTAAACTGGAATGCCTGAGTGTCCAGGTGAGCATGCTTGAGTCAGAGTATAATTTAGGAAAGGGTGAATATATTTTATATGTGGAGGGATGGTAGACCAGATTTCTGAGGCAAAAATAGAAAGGGCATGCTAAGTGGAGTGGAGTTTTAATTGATGCGCCTGAAGGGTGGACTATATACTGGGGTGGCTTTGTTATGTAGTCTGCTCACCAGGGAGGAGAGTAACTTTAGGTTAGTGAGTCTGACGACTAGGCATACTCAGAGTATAGTGGTCCTGAGTTCCAAAGTAGCCATTTGTTTTTATTAAGGATGACTCAAGGGTGAATCTCTTTAAGGGGCCAGGGTGAAAATATACAGATGCAATTGCAAGTGGTATGTAGTGCTTTGAGATTTTTTTTAATGCAGTGGCCATGATGGGAAGACTATATTGTAGCTGGGGGAGAAGTGCCCCTTACTAATTGCAGCACTTTCTTCAGGAGGTTAGATCTCTAACTATCAATTAACAGTGATAATAATAATCAATAAAAAGTCTTTCGGCTTTTCCCAGTTAGGGGTCGCCACAGTGGAACTCCGGTCTGCTAATGATTGGCAGTGAGTTGTTACTGTGCAGAGTTGCCAGCCCAGTGCCCAACCTTCAAAGAAGGCACATCCATTCACACACACACCTACCTGCATGTCTTTAGATGTCACTCAACCATGAGGAGGACATGCAGACTCCACACAGAAGGTGCTCCAGCCGAGAATTGAACAGGAGAACCTCTTGCTGTGAGGCGACAACTCTAACCACTGCACCATCAGTGATAATAATAATCAATAATATCTCTAAATTCAATTTCTATCCTATGCTTATGGCAGGCTGATGGAAAGACACCTTGGACCTCACAAAAAAACTGTGGACCCTGGACCCATAGTTTGCATTATGGTGGAGTATAGCAGGGTGATGCTGCACCCAAAAACAGAATGGCTGTAGCATTATGGCCCACCTATACAGCCATAAGCATTCCTGCTTTGTGTTAATGAAGCTAGTGAGGGGGCTTAAGACTCATTTAATGGTCAAACACTCTTTTTCAATGATGGAGTATTTAGTTTCTGTCTCACTGAGTTTTGTTTTGATAAGATAATATACTGGACATTCCTTGTTGCATATGTCTGTGCCAGCACAGCTTCCAAGCCAACATTTGATGAGATAATGGGCTGTGAGAAATCCGGGGATAGCCAGTACCATATCTGCAGCGAGTCAGTGATTTATCTTTTGAAAAACTTCCTCGGCATCTGGGGTCCATTCGACCTGCTACAGCAACCTTCCCATGGTAAGGTTGGTAAGGATACATGCCATAGAAGCAAACTGTGGAATAAACTTCTAGTAGTACCCTGCTATTCCTAGAAAGGCCTTTACTTACTTCTTGGTTTTGGGAATGGGCCAGATTTGATGTCCTGTGAAGGCATTTTGCTAAGGTGCTATAGAGATGATTTGAGGCTTTAATAAAGCTAAACTTAGACTTTTAGTCATATTTTATTGTTTTCGCATCCATTAGTAGTTTAATAAAATTTCCAGCGGTGCCATTCCATTTGTAGGAAGGCCTTTACTTTCTTCTTGGTTTTGGGAATGGGCCAATTCCCAACAGATTCAACTTTTTCCTTTGGTATTTGGTTAATCATCTTTTAACCACATATTCAAGGAACTTCACCTTGGTCATGATGTTTTGTACAGATATACTGTATATATGTAATATAGAGCTAGACATATTTAAAAGTACTTTTATAAATTTAGAAATATTAATGGTAAATACTGCTTGCTTTCAATGAACTATGTACTGCCTGTACCCTGGGTAGATGGTATTACTTGAAACTGGTGGGTTCAAGGTGGAGGGGTCATTTGTACCATAGCATGGTGGCTCCACTGGGTATCTGTTCAACATTTAAGTCAAGTGAGCTGAGGCTAGGTAATTTTGGCATTAAAGTAGTGAATTAGGAGGGTCAAACAAGGAGTACTTAGGAAATTTGACAGTGCTTAGGAAGGCTAATATGAGTTTAGGAATAGCAAAGTAGACTAATAAAGCCTGTCCCTTTAAGCTGGTATGCCTAAGGCTCCAGGTGAGAGCACTTGAGTGGTTATCTGCCCTAGTTAAAAGAATGTTATGATGTACTATTACAGTAATGCTAGTTAAAAGAATGTTATGATGTACTATTACAGTAATGCTAGTTAAAAGAATGTTATGATGTACTATTACAGTAATGCTAGTTAAAAGAATGTTATGATGTACTATTACAGTAATGCTAGTTAAAAGAATGTTATGATGTACTATTACAGTAATGCTAGTTAAAAGAATGTTATGATGTACTATTACAGTAATGCTAGTTAAAAGAATGTTATGATGTACTATTACAGTAATGCTAGTTAAAAGAATGTTATGATGGACTATTACAGTAATGCTAGTTAAAAGAATGTTATGATGTACTATTACAGTAATGCTAGTTAAAAGAATGTTATGATGGACTATTACAGTAATGCTAGTTAAAAGAATGTTATGATGGACTATTACAGTAATGCTAGTTAAAAGAATGTTATGATGTACTATTACAGTAATGCTAGTTAAAAGAATGTTATGATGTACTATTACAGTAATGCTAGTTAAAAGAATGTTATGATGTACTATTACAGTAATGCTAGTTAAAAGAATGTTATGATGTACTATTACAGTAATGCTAGTTAAAAGAATGTTATGATGTACTATTACAGTAATGCTAGTTAAAAGAATGTTATGATGTACTATTACAGTAATGCTAGTTAAAAGAATGTTATGATGTACTATTACAGTAATGCTAGTTAAAAGAATGTTATGATGTACTATTACAGTAATGCTAGTTAAAAGAATGTTATGATGTACTATTACAGTAATGCTAGTTAAAAGAATGTTATGATGTACTATTACAGTAATGCTAGTTAAAAGAATGTTATGATGTACTATTACAGTAATGCTAGTTAAAAGAATGTTATGATGTACTATTACAGTAATGCTAGTTAAAAGAATGTTATGATGTACTATTACAGTAATGCTAGTTAAAAGAATGTTATGAATTACTATTACAGTAATGCTAGTTAAAAGAATGTTATGATGTACTATTACAGTAATGCTAGTTAAAAGAATGTTATGATGTACTATTACAGTAATGCTAGTTAAAAGAATGTTATGATGTACTATTACAGTAATGCTAGTTAAAAGAATGTTATGATGTACTATTACAGTAATGCTAGTTAAAAGAATGTTATGATGTACTATTACAGTAATGCTAGTTAAAAGAATATTATGACCGAGATGGTAGATGACACTGGAAAGACCAGAAGAGTCTTACCTGTGTGTTTGCAAACCTGCCCAACCCAGAGCATTCTGCTCCGAGGCGGGAATATTTTGGGATGTTTGTATTTACCAGAGAGGGCTCTGGTAGCAAAGATACTCAAGGTTACCTGTGTTGTGTTGGAGAGATTTTAGTAAGCAGCTTTTGCTGCAAACGTTACATTGTGAGAGACCTTTTAATCCTTTTTGTGTTGGAACATCACAGACCACAACCCTGAACCCATGCTATCAGGTCTAAGAGTGAAGAAAAGACTGCATTGCATTAGAAGTCTCTTTGCTTACATACAGGTCCATTCACAAATGTGCAACCTTGACAGACTGGACAGCTATATGTAACCCTGTATACTTATCTCATGTTGTTGCCATGACTAAAACATTCTGTTTATCTACAAGTGTGTTTTTTAATGTGTTACTTATTTTCCTAGCAAAGTTGAGCTTATTTTTCTGTTCTGCAAATGAAAATCACTTACTTTGGAAAAGAACTGGATGTACTCAAGGATCAAAATACCACACATCATACAACTCCTTCAAGCACATGCACAATATCAACAATGCTGTAGTCAGAAAGGTGGCAATGTCAGTGTATGAATCAGGCCCTGAATCCAAGATCCTGTCTCAGCAATCAGAATCTTTGTCCTCAGAAGGTTTGCCCCATCCAGTTAATAGAAAACTACAAAATACAAAAATAATTGCACTTTACTTGGGTACAAAATATGTGTATATAATCTTCACATCAATAAATACACTGCCAGGGGAGATCTTGCTGTTCTTCATGCTGGTTACTCCCATCAGTGTACTTTTCAAAGTTATTTTAGTACTAGATGTCTTTAGATGTGGGGGAGAGTAGAGACAGTTTTTTTTTTAGCTGCAGACCAAGTATGGGGGCATCTCAGTAATGCTTAAACTTAGCGTAGTGAACAAAACGAGTAGGTGGTAATGAGGCTAAGGAAGTCAAATATGGTAGGTGACCTAAAAACAATCAACCTGCAGATAAAAATTGTGTCTGGACTTTTGGTTACTTTGGTAAGCAGCTTGAGTCATGTGGGGATGATTCTAGCAATCTTCTAAACCAGCACAATGATATGTTTAAGCAAAGTGGTGGATATACAAAATAAGCCCACAGAACTGAGCAGTCAAATGGTTTATACAAAACAGAAGTTGATTACTTTGGAAAACAAAGGAAGGTGGTTGAATCAGAATCTGAGGGGCATTTAGAGGTTTCAGAAAGATTGGACTGTTTGGAATTTGCAAAAATCACAATGGCCATCTAGAATAGATTTTCTAAGAGATTGTTAGGTACTAAAAAGATATATTGCTATTGTCAGTAGCTGACAGGAATATGGTTGACCAAAAGTGACCTTGATTCAGTTTATGCCTCTGTATGAGAAAGTGCAAGCCTTAATATAACATTGGTAAAACAGAACAGTTGATGTACGATTAGTGTTTATGGATCATTATTTCTTGCAGACCACTGTGCAGTAATAGGAAATATTTAAGCTGTCCTAACAGAGTGACAATGATGTAAATTAAGATAAAAGCTGTCACTTCCAGTGATACTGAAATTATTTTTCCAAGAAGAGTGCAACAGTTTACTTCAGCTCACTTGGTGAAGGAAGGTCTGCAGCAATCATATTATGTGAGTGACGAATCTGTGGCAGTGGAGTAGGAAAAAAATGGAACAAATGATTGTACACTGCTGAACTAGAAGACGAATGGGAACCATGGTACAAACAAGAGGAAGATAAGGCAGCTGTTACTTGAACACAGGAAAACTAAGCAATAGAAAGACAGATGCCATTTCATTTTAGGGGACAATGAACGTCTGAGAATAATGGCAATGGTGAACATGTGCAGGGTAGTCAAGGGAGGCCACCTTAACGGACATTAACGGTTAAAATACTTTTCGACCTTAGGTTTGCTATTTCAAATGCAGTAACAAAATATAAAGTAATCCAACCAGGAATCCAAAAGGAGGAGGCAGAAGTGAAACCAAGATTATTTTATTCCACAATGAGTGCTTTTGTCTGAATTACATGGACTTCATCAGAAAAAATGAAGTCCACGTAATTCGGACAAATGCACTCATTGTTGTGGAATAAAATAATCTTGGTTTCAATTCTGCCTCCTTCTTTTTCAAATGCAGCTACCTAACAAATGAATGAGGGTTTCTTGTAATAACAGTCTTCAGAATTTAGAAATGTCATTCAAGTGGCACACTGAGAATGTCTCTTGCTTTGTACTTGTACCAAATAATGAATGTTAAAGTGTATGCAAAATTACAATTACGCCCTTAGCAGAGAAGCATCATTAGGCCAATGCAACCGACAGCTGACTCTGAAGCTTACAATTGTTTTTCAGTAAAATGCAGAAGTTGTTTTAAGCTAAATTATTGGCAATTATTTTTTCACAAAAATTGTTGCTGTTAAAAAATCTTGCACCAAATAAATGCATAGAATGTAAAAAATGTAAATTGCACTGTGTGACTGCTTGCAGCGAAAATTTATTTATTTTACATTTAGTTACTGGGATAGTCCAACTGGACACAGGTCCTTTTTCAGCAGAGGCCCAGGGAGGAAAGCTTCACAAGCAACAATTAACAGAAAGCATTTCCAACAAAGCTCTAAAAAGATCGACAGGAAACACTTGAAATACATATCCAACAAAGTTCTCATTTTACAGTAATAAGATTGATCATTGATTAACAGTTAAAATAAAAGTATGCACATGTTCCGAGAGTATATATAATAGTAATTTGGGATAGTGTAGAGAGTGAGGGAGATTGTAGATAGAAGTCATTAGAGAAGGAGATAGTGACATAAAGTAGGAATGATCGTATTTCAGGATGGAATGAAATTCATAAAAGATTGAGAATGAAGGTAGAGAAGTAGGTTAGCCAGGACTTAGTTACATAGCTAAGTACCATTAAGGTAAGTTTTTAGGGCTTTTTATAAATTGTGTAGAAGATGTTAGTGGGCAGAGAGTGCCATTTTGTAGCTATGAAGTTTGAGTGAAAGGAAGCTTGTTACTTTGAGGAGAATTTGATACTGGAGTGTAGTACTCTATTACTGGAGTAGGCATGAAGGAAATTTTGCACTGCGGGTAATTTAACTGGGTAGTATATGACCTTATGGGCAACAGAGTTGATTATAAAGGAGGAAATGCAACAGAACTGTTTGGAACAGAAACAAAATCTCACTTTTCCAATGTACAGACATTAGCAGTGCCTTCAGCTTAACATTACCTTATTTAGACACTGGCTTGTTGGACTCTAAACCCAAGCTCTGAGCTAAAAGACTGTTGAAACAGAAAAAAAAGTCCAATTTTGAACCACACATGAAATACAGAATATGGGACTCAAAGAGAAAAAGCAACTATTCAGGTTAGTTTTATATTGCTTCTAGAGTATGGGCAGTGGTGTACATTCCTAGATATAAATCATGCTGGGATTGTGCAACTGTTTAGCTTTACAAGTCACAGAGACACAAAATCAAGCATTTCTTTACATATCGAGTTTTTCTATATGCCAACTGCCCATTTTAAATTTTCTTTGTACAAGTTTACAGCTGTATGTATATTTGACTTTACAAACTGCATTGTTTAATTTTATTTATTTCAACTTAAGAGTTTTATTATTCAAAGTTAAATGCTTGAAGCTACTGGTTTATTTATCACACTGAGAGTTTAAACAGAAATGGTGTAAACTAAGCTATTCAAGGTGTTGCTGCTGTACCATTGTCTGGCTTATTTTATGGGTAAACAGTAATTTGTTCTTGGCATGATAGAGTGATCTAGCTGACGGCAGTGCTACCATGAAGGCAGGGAAGGCAGTGTTGGTACTGGACAGGTATTATTAAGATTGATGGAAAACAATTTGTGTGTGTAAGTGTATAGAAATAATTTCTGGAAATGTTTCAGTTACTGCCAGTAATATAGCACTGGAAGGCACTTTGCTGGGAACAAGAAGGGTAAGATCATGGGAGGCAAATAATCGTCCATCTATGCTGCAACTGGCAACGTAATTGTTAGATGTGCTAAGGGTTGGCTATTACCTAAAGCAACAAATAATAATCCATCTATGCTGCAGCTGGCAATGTAACTCTTAGATGTGCTAAAGGTTGGCTATTACTTAAGGCAGCAAATAATCGTCCATCTATGCTGCAGCTGGCAATGTAACTCTTAGATGTGCTAAGGGTTGGCTATTACCTAAGGCAGCAAATAATCATCCATCTATGCTGCAGCTGGCAATGTAACTCTTAGATGTGCTAAGGGTTGGCTATTACCTAAAGCAACAAATAATAATCCATCTATGCTGCAGCTGGCAATGTAACTCTTAGATGTGCTAAAGGTTGGCTATTACTTAAGGCAGCAAATAATCGTCCATCTATGCTGCAGCTGGCAATGTAACTCTTAGATGTGCTAAGGGTTGGCTATTACCTAAGGCAGCAAATAATCGTCCATCTATGCTGCAGCTGGCAATGTAACTCTTAGATGTGCTAAGGGTTGGCTATTACCTAAAGCAACAAATAATAATCCATCTATGCTGCAGCTGGCAATGTAACTCTTAGATGTGCTAAAGGTTGGCTATTACTTAAGGCAGCAAATAATCGTCCATCTATGCTGCAGCTGGCAATGTAACTCTTAGATGTGCTAAGGGTTGGCTATTACCTAAGGCAGCAAATAATCATCCATCTATGCTGCAGCTGGCAATGTAACTCTTAGATGTTTTAAGGGTTGGCTATTACTTAAGGCAGCAAATAATCGTCCATCTATGCTGCAACTGGCAATGTAACTGTTAGACGTGCTAAGGGTTGGCTATTACCCAAGGCAGCAAATAATTGTCCATCTATGCTGCAGCTGGCAATGTAACTCTTAGATGTGCTAAGGGTTGGCTATTACCTAAAGCAACAAATAATAATCCATCTATGCTGCAGCTGGCAATGTAACTCTTAGATGTGCTAAAGGTTGGCTATTACTTAAGGCAGCAAATAATCGTCCATCTATGCTGCAGCTGGCAATGTAACTCTTAGATGTGCTAAGGGTTGGCTATTACCTAAGGCAGCAAATAATCGTCCATCTATGCTGCAGCTGGCAATGTAACTCTTAGATGTGCTAAGGGTTGGCTATTACTTAAGGCAGCAAATAATCGTCCATCTATGCTGCAACTGGCAATGTAACTGTTAGACGTGCTAAGGGTTGGCTATTACCCAAGGCAGCAAATAATTGTCCATCTATGCTGCAGCTGGCAATGTAACTCTTAGATGTGCTAAGGGTTGGCTATTACCTAAAGCAACAAATAATAATCCATCTATGCTGCAGCTGGCAATGTAACTCTTAGATGTGCTAAAGGTTGGCTATTACTTAAGGCAGCAAATAATCGTCCATCTATGCTGCAGCTGGCAATGTAACTCTTAGATGTGCTAAGGGTTGGCTATTACCTAAGGCAGCAAATAATTGTCCATCTATGCTGCAGCTGGCAATGTAACTCTTAGATGTGCTAAGGGTTGGCTATTACCTAAGGCAGCAAATAATCATCCATCTATGCTGCAACTGGCAATGTAACTCTTAGATGTGCTAAGGGTTGGCTATTACCTAAGGCAGCAAATAATTGTCCATCTATGCTGCAGCTGGCAATGTAACTCTTAGATGTGCTAAGGGTTGGCTATTACCTAAGGCAGCAAATAATCGTCCATCTATGCTGCAGCTGGCAATGTAACTCTTAGATGTGCTAAGGGTTGGCTATTACTTAAGGCAGCAAATAATCGTCCATCTATGCTGCAGATGGCAATGTAACTCTTAGATGTGCTAAGGGTTGGCTATAACTTAAGGCAGCAAATAATCGTCCATCTATGCTGCAGCTGGCAATGTAACTCTTAGATGTGCTAAGGGTTGGCTATTACCTAAGGCAGCAAATAATCGTCCATCTATGCTGCAGCTGGCAATGTAACTCTTAGATGTGCTAAGGGTTGGCTATTACCTAAGGCAGCAAATAATCATCCATCTATGCTGCAGATGGCAATGTAACTCTTAGATGTGCTAAGGGTTGGCTATTACCTAAGGCAGCAAATAATTGTCCATCTATGCTGCAGATGGCAATGTAACTCTTAGATGTGCTAAGGGTTGGCTATTACCTAAGGCAGCAAATAATCGTCCATCTATGCTGCAGCTGGCAATGTAACTCTTAGATGTGCTAAGGTTTGGCTATTACCTAAGGCAGCAAATAATCGTCCATCTATGCTGCAGCTGGCAATGTAACTCTTAGATGTGCTAAGGGTTGGCTATTACCTAAGGCAGCAAATAATCGTCCATCTATGCTGCAGATGGCAATGTAACTCTTAGATGTGCTAAGGGTTGGCTATTACCTAAGGCAGCAAATAATCGTCCATCGCTGCTGCAGCTGGCAATGTAACTCTTAGATGTGCTAAGGTTTGGCTATTACCTAAGGCAGCAAATAATCATCCATCTATGCTGCAGCTGGCAATGTAACTCTTAGATGTGCTAAGGGTTGGCTATCACCTAAGGCAGCAAATAATCATTCATCTATGCTGCAGCTGGCAATGTAACTCTTAGATGTGCTAAGGGTTGGCTATCACCTAAGGCTGCAGTGCACATTTACCTTGTACTCTTTGCGGCAATCATCTCATCACATACTATTTTGTGCCAACAGTGTGGATTTAAAATCCATCCCATCCCCTATTAATTGGCAGGATTTGTGCAGATCATGAGACCATAGCCCCCATTCATCACACCGCTAATGAAGGAGTTTTTTTTTTTTTTTTTACACAAATACCTTAAAGGACTCTATATTCAGCTGGTGCTAACAGAGGGGCATGACGCTATAACTGTGTTTTATCCTCCATGACTATTTCAGTAAGATCATGAATCTCCATTTTATGAGGCTCTGTTACAATAAAATCCAATATTTAAACTCAACTGTTAGGGGTTTACCAGGTCATATGTCCTTCATGGAGGCTTGTTTTTAACAAGTAACATTCATGCACAGAGAGTATTTAACAGGGAGAAAATGGCATTCAGTAAGTGGCATACTGGAAATGTGCACATTTCATTCTTGAGTTAACTGGGTCTGAATTATATATTACATTATGGTTTATATTTTGAGACCCCTTTTGCAGATGGTGCACACTGACCATATTACCATGACTACTGCATCCATGTTCTACATAACTGTCTCCATTTGGTGATTTAAAATGGAATATCTGTGCTCAGGCTATTGACAACTAAAAAGGTTCCAGACATCAAGGTGAGTTGTTCTTTGTAAACTCAAATATGCATAAGTCTTCAAAGACAGACAAAATGATGCTTGATTAGTGGTACATTGAGGTTTGTACCACGTAAAGCTTCACCCTGAAAAATTAACTTGAACTGCATGCAAAACTATAATTATGCCCTAAATGAAGAAGTTCAGTGAGAATTAGTAATTCAAAAGATTCTGCATGGGGTAGAGTTCTGGGTGAGTATAACACTGACATCACTGTGTGTTTATTATCATCAGGACTGATTATTCCACTATGACTTTTGCATCTCTTTTTCACATTGAATGTTGTTAAATTCTTTTCATGATTACTGTCTCTGTTTTACATTTGATGTTGGTATAACTGTTCTTAGATAACTGATGTAGAGTGTAATATTTATGCTTACATTGACTTCTTCTGCTATAGACGTTTAGTTAAGGTGAAGGATGTACATTTACAAAATTAACTGTTCAGTTAATTTGTTAACTGTGTTTTTGGAGTTGCACAAGAGAGATGTCATTTGGGATAAGTTTGTTTTTTGAACAAAAAATTATCTCCAAGGGCACCTAGTGTTTGGGGGGAAGTTAACTACAAAATGAATAAGATCATTGCTTATAACCCAACTGTACAAATGAGACATAGTGGTTTGCTATAGCTTTAAACAGCTAGGCTGATACGCTGACTGCTGAGTGAAGGCCTGCAAGCTGGCAGCATGAAATATTCAGTGGAAGTAATATTTATAAACATTGCATCAAATGCCAGATTACTCTAAAAGTTAATGGAGTCAGTAAATCAGCAATCTTTTTTTTTTTTGCTTAGTTTGTCTTCCCACCTACTGCTGAATTCAGGTACAGCTATGCTTGCACATGCCATCCCTCATTGTGCTCGGTACATAGGCTCACGGAAAGCACTTGCTAGCCCTACACAGTAAGAAGGCCCAACCAAAACATGTCACACTGTAGATGGATGAGGGGTTTTCTTTGGCCTACACCCAACGCCTGTGATGACAATTGTCTGTTATTGTGTGCTAGGCGGGCCAAGTCATGTAGCTTGACAGAGTGCTCCACTGGCTGCAGAGGTTTCGCCTCCTCAGCTCTCCCACCCACAACAGTATGGTGAGCCTTTGCTGACAGCCAGCCTGCATAAGATCTGTCAAGAATGTCCCCTCCACCCCAGGATCGGCATACCTGTGCATCAGGTTGCCTAAACCATTATTCAAACTTTGGCCACCTAGTTAGTAGTCAAAGTTTCACCCCTCTTTGCCTCCAGTGCAGGCATGATTCAGCAGTCTTAGTACATTAATGTACTTGTAAGGTTAAATTGTTAGTTACTGAAAATACTTTCCCAACTGTTAGTACTCACTTGGAATAGAATGAATACGAGACAAAAGCACCATCTTATAATCTGATTTCTGTAATAATTAGCTATACTAGACATCTGAGACTGAATGTTTTATTGCATATTTGTTTTCAGAAAAGGGGGGTACAGCTGCGATATCAATACTAGTGTTTTTGGTTATGTGAGCAATTGGGGTGAGAGTTAAATGGAAAAGGAGCACTTGCTTACATTATACCATTAAAACTGCCAATCAGCAACATTCCAGCCATACAGCTACCTGGACTCGCATAAAGTTTTTTTTTTCTGTCTCATAGATGAGAGTTTTTACCATTACCTGTTTTCCTTTTATTTGTATAAACTGGTACAGTGGACTTGCAAAGCACTACTTATAATGGTCATGGTCCAACAGACCAATGCAATGAATACTTCTCTGTTTTTGATATTATGAATCAGTGGGTCATTTAGGTTAATTAAGTTCAATGCAAAGGTTTCTAGTTACGGCTATTATATCTGTTATGTAAGTGGATAAACTATTTAGATCCTGCAAACATATTATTAGTAGAAAAGATTTAATTTACTTACATTTGTTTACCAGGATAATCTGAGTCAGCAAAAGCAAATACCTTTTCAGCAGGGACAAGGGGGAGAAAATCTCCATACATCAATATGAAAAAGAAAGTAGAACAAAAGATGTTGGGAATTTAATGATAAACAGGTCATTTGGCTGTGTAAATAAATGAAGTAATTGATGGTGAAACTGATGTTAAATAGTATAAAATGGGGATGGTATTTAGGAAACAATGTTACAGTAGGTCTGTCACAAGTCATGGGATCAGAAGTAAAGTGAAGTAAAACAGTGGGAAGAGAGATGAATGCCAGTGGCCTTTTTTCCTCCTAGACATTTGTTGGTTTGATGACAGAGGAAAGGGGTAAGGTTTCAAGTGCATATTGGGAAATTAATAAATAAATGTTGGATGTGGAAGAAAATGTGGGTTAACAAGTATCAGGGCACGATAAGCTACAGTGTGTTATCAAATACAGAATTAAGGAATGTTCACATTTACGTGTGTGGCAAATGGTGGATACCATGGTACCAGCCAGTAGCAGTATACAGAAAGTGTATAGTGATGGAGATAAATAAATAAAAGTTGTGCACTTATGACAGAGTGAAATGATTGAAGTCCATCTTCTTCAAAATACAGGACTTAACTGCAGGCTCAATGGCAGCTCAGCAAAAACACATCCTTCCCAAACTCCTACTCCTTAAGTTTACCCATAATGCACCATGCTCCTGTAACTCTCCAGATCTAACAGTGTACCACTCCCTAGGATAACATAATGCTGGAAATAAATGGTAATGCAATAAACTAGCAACCTATAAGCCTTGGCCTCATCTCCATAGGCTGGGGTAAAAAGAGTGGTTATACTAATGAGGATGGTCTCAGATCTAGCTCTATCTTTATACTAAGTCATAACTTTTTATCTAGGATGATCCAGTCCAGCCTCTTCATATTACAGACACATTCTCCCACTAGAAACCATGGGTAGGATAATGAAGAATTCATCTCAAGACAGAGGTCCCAAAGGAGGACCAAGACATTGATATCTTTTTCATCTGGTAGTGACTGGTAAAGTATGCTCAGAAGCCTATGTTACAACAACATAAATTTTATCTAGCGAAGCATTTCTGAAATATGCCTGGGAAGTAACCATTGCTCTTGCTGAATCTACAGTGGGACTGTATGTTAAAACTTTCCATATTTATCATGACAGAATTTAAAATGGATTTTATGAGCTATCTAAACAAAGTGCCCCTACAGACTTTAAAGCCCAGTCTGTTCAAATCATAGGATACAAGCAACGGCAAATCTTTTTGAAAGAACTTTATACATTTCAACTGCCTGTGAAGATTGACAAAATGCAAGACAGACACAGCTTTATTGGAACAGTTTGGAGAAATATGTCATTCAAATTCTGTTCTTTGGCTACTCTGGACAAAAGTGTTTGTCCTCAGGAGGACCCTGGTCTTGTGAAAACTCAGGTAGGGAGATTATTCCACATTAAGTTATGGTAATCAGAAAAAAGAAGCTATGTACTTACCTTAACGCTCCATGTGAGTTGCTCTTCTCGCCTTCATTATTACTGATGGGTGTGGAGCCGATCCTCGGCTCCGAGTCGACCAATTTGCAAAGCTCGAGGTCTCTAACAGCTCGTGGCCGAAGCCCTATCCCACAATGCACCTCTACCTTCCCCAGATCTTGTTTGCTGCCAACTAGCAATAAACCTACCTCAGATTTCAAGGAAATCATAAAGACAAGTAGTGAGAAGAAACTCCTGAGGAGAACCAAAACCAAAATAGAACCTCTTGAACTTCCAGACATTGGATGGGGGTAGGTGGGGGGGGGTCGTAATAATGAAGGTGAGACAAACAACTCACATGGAACATTATGGTAAGTACATAACTTCTTTATGTGAAGTTGTTCAATCTCGCCTTCATTCTTACTGATGTGTAGCATCCCCAGGACCATCATCTTGTTTGTTTATATACCAGACTACAGACATGTTGTATGACTGGATTGCAATCGTGCCTAGAGGAAGAGAGCGTTCAAAGGACTGCAAGGCTAATAGAACTGCTCTCATCTCTAGGACGTTTATGTGCAAATGAGCCTCGTGAACCTGCCATGTACCTTGGGCTGTCCGTCCTTGATAATGCCTCCCCCACCCGATCAGGGAGGCATCCGTGGTCACTGTTGCAACTGAAGCCGGGAGGACAAATGGACATCCCATAGTCACAGTGTGGGACGTTAACCACCACAGAAGAACGTCCTTGAAAGAGTTGGTTATCAGAACTGGGTGATTCATCGGTAAGTCCTGTAACATCCACTGTGTGAATAGCAACCACTAAAGAATGCACATGTGAGATCTCACTAGGGGTATTGCAATAATCGCTGCTGCCATAGTGCCGAGCAACTTGAGAATTTGCGATGCTGGTGCTTTGTGTTTTGACAGGAGATCCAAAATTTGTTGCCGTATGGTAAGCACTCTTTCTGGAGGAAGCTTTAGGGATATGTTGACCGTGTCTAAGTCTGCTTCTATAAACACTGTACGCTGTGATGGCAATAAAGCAGACCTTTCTGAATTTATTGTAAAGCCCAGTTGGAAACATAGATCTAAGGCAGTGTCCCTTGCACAAATAAGTTGATGCCTGGTGAGGGCGGTAAGGAGCCAGTCGTCCAAATATGGAAACACCCGGATTCCTAAATGTCTCAAGTGAGCCATGACCACTGCCATGCATTTGGTGAACACTCTGGGGGCTGTAGTGAGACTAAAGGGCACGGCCCAAAACTGGAAGTGACTGGCTCCCAGCCTGAAGCGCAGATGATCCCTGGATGGCCTGGCCATTTTGATAATGCAGTACACATTCTGGAGATCTATAGAGCACATCCAATTGTCTCTCTAAGTATGGGAGTATGGACTGAAGTGTGACCATCCAGAACTCCATCTTTACCACATATTTGTTGAGTCTGCTGAGGTCTAAAATAGGTCTCCAGTCCCCTGTCTTCTTTGGCACCAAAAAGAATCTTGAGTAAGTTCCGGATCCTTGCTGGTCTGCTGGGACTGGCTGGATGACTCTTTTTTGTAATAGTTTTTGGACCTCTATTGATGCCACATCCCATAGACTGGGTGGAACATCTGGGATTCCTTTTGTTGGCCTGGGTTGTGAAAAAAGGGGATAAAATATCCTCTGGATATAACATTTTGTACCCATCGGTCTTCTGAGATTTTTAGCCAGGTGCCTAGGTACAAAGACAAACGTCCCCAACTGCCTCCAGAGCAGGACAGTTGGGCCTCCTTTCAGGAGTGCTGATAGGGCTTCCCAAGGAACTGATCCCTGTCACCCTGGTTCTGCAGACCCCCTCTGCTGCGTGGTCATCATCTTCCACCATTGCCCCCTCCTCTGCCCCTGGAGGAGGCTTCACCTTGTGAGTTCAGAAAGGCTCCTTGGGTCTTACAGAACCACATTTTCCCTCCCCGTTGACCTTTAGGATAAGGTCTTGTAGGGGTAGAAAAACTGACTCCTATGGCAGATTGAGTCTTATCATCTTGCTCACATCTGGTGAGGGTCTCTTTAACTTTTGGTCCAAACAAGGAAGAACTATCAAAAGGGGCATTCACAAATGATGACTTAAAAGGTTCCACAAAAGAACAAAGCGCATTCAAGAATGTCTCCACAGAGCAGTTTCTGTACCCGCTGCCCTACTCATGCGTAAGATACGAGGCACATGGAAGAGTTTACGATAGAATTGAGGGTAGCAAGCTGAGACGTCATTTTGTCTGCCACTGAATCAGCTACTGCACCCTGGAGAGAATCTCCAAGCTCTTTCAGGAGATCTCTCTGAAGCCTTGTGAAGTGGGTTAAGTGGTTCAATAACCAAAGGGCAAAGGTCATAAAACTGAACATGCACTTACCGTATCTGTCCATGATCCTAGATTCTTTATTAGGAGGATGGACAGATGTAGAGGTCTCCGACATCTCTTTCTTTGTGGCTGCCGCCACCACCATGGCATCAACAGGTATGGATTTGGATAAGGACTTATCTTGAAGAGCTGAAATGCATTTGTTGGGCCTCCTAGGGACAGGCTCCATAGAATCTGGTGACTCCCATGCCCTTCAAGACAAAAGATCCATCAACTCATCGAAGGGGGAGACACCCAAGAGGTGTCAAGACCTGAAAGCCTTCAGGAGCACCATTTTGTCCTCAGTAGAGTTCAGGGGCTGCCAGTCACCCCTCTGCTTAAGGATCTCAAGGATACCCCCAAAAGAGATATCCTCAGAGGGAGACTTTGGGGACCCTTCCAATTCCTCCAAATCAGTGTCTGATGAGATGGATTTCTGGGAGGAATCTAAATGTCTCCTCTTACATAACCTCTTCTGAGGGACCTACTCAGTAGGAACTTCTGGAGAGTTCTCGGAAGAGCAGGGTTCCCCCAAGGGGGTGTCCTGAGGCTCCGGGTCCCTACTCTTATTGTGGATCTGCGGTAACGGAGAGGATTTCTGCAAGGAGGTGGCCATATCAGAGGTTGTGGCAGTCTGGGGGGACAAAACCATCCTCATGGCATCGAAGGCACCATGGCTCCGATGCAAGGAAGCACCTGGGTCCGAAGACACAGAAGACACCTCCCGCACCAGAAACACAGGCTCTGAGCCAGAGATAGGAGCTGAACTCATCCGCACTGAAGCCCCAAGGGGGATATTCAGGACCGAAGTATTGGCTTGATTCCTTCCCATGGAACCGACAGGAGAGTGTCGGCTCCCAGATTCCACCACCAGAGCAGAGGACATCAGGGTTGTTGGTACCAACAGGTCCAAAGTGAGTGTCGGCACCGAAGGTTCCACAAACAACTGAATAGCCTCCTCTGGCTCCGATGTCTTGATTCGAGTCGGAGGAGGAGCAGAAACTACAAGAGAGGACTTTGTCGGTTCCGAGGTTGCTTGAGTCGAAGCTGACAGAATTTTAGCTAGCGCTTGATCCTGTAACAGTCTCTGTACCACACAATCCATGTCCAAATCAGACATTCTGGAAGCCCGAGAGGAAATTACCGACGGAGCCGGTGAACCCAGAATCGGGGATCTCAAGGTAGGAGATACCAGTTCCAAGACTGGGGACTGGCTCCTACCAACTACCTGTACAGTCGGTTCCAAAGTCAATGGAGCCAAGACAGGAGCTTTCTTGGATACTTTCGGAACCGAAGAGCCCTTCGGACCCAAACTTGTTGAAGAAACTATAGAAGAAGGTTTGGTTTTCCTGGAGCAGAATCCAAGTCTGATTGAAATGCAGACTTAATCAAGCCACGCTCTACTAATTTACATTTCCTTTCAGCCAAAACCCTAGAGCTAAATCCATGGCAAATGAAGCAAACTTACTGGAGATGGACCTCTCCCAAGCAATATACACAGGTGGAGTGGCCATCAGTTATAGACATCTTATGGTTGCATTTAGGGCATCTCTTAAACCCTGCTTTGGCCTTCTCAGACATAATGATAATAATACAGTACAACCTCAGTAATGAAAACAACAATCTACTGTTAGCAAAAAGAAACTAAGCCTAACTGGCTATGAGTACAAAAAGGTGGAGCTTAACTGTAGCAGCAATCACAGAATAAGCCTAACAGGATAAAGATAAATAACTGAAAACAGCCTAAAATGGTTAAGAGCCTAACCAGCTAACAAAAGCTGTAGCAACTGCAAAAAGTCTAACTCGGCTTAAAGGATAGGGCAATAACAGCCAAACCAGCTAAAAACACAGAAACAAAAAAGAATAATGCCCAACAATGAGCACAGAAGGTTTTATAAAAGTAACGAAGAGAATCCAAAATGGATAATCTATCCTAAACACAAGCTTATCTAAACTCTGACAATTGTATGTTAAATTTTTTTAGAAAATTTTGACAAAAGAACTTATCTCTCAAACGTCCTGAGCTGTAGACAAATGCACGATCAGTTGCAGCAGAAAACTAGATCTGGGGAAGGTAGAGGTGCATTGTGGGATAGGACTTCAGCCTCGAGCTGTTAGAGACCTTGAGATTTGCAAATTGACCGACTTGGAGCAGAGGATCGGCTCCGAACCCATCAGTAAGAATGAAGGCGAGATTGAACAACTTCACATTACCCTTTTCCAAAACAGAAAAAGCAGGATCGGGGGACATTAAGATAATAGAAAATTCAATCTCATGAGGATATCAGATTTTTGAAGAGAAGCCAAGTGTGAACTGTGCCTGTTAGGAAAATTTTCCAAACCTTACTAGAGGTCAATTAATTCTTTCAAGAACCTTTGTGAAAATTAGAAAGAGCTGAAGGATGAACCTTACTGAAGAACAGCCAAGACCTGAATCAGACTTGAATAAGGTAGTCCAAAATGACTGGCACAAGAACTAAAAAAGGATGCTACCCTTTGGAGGTAGGCAAAGGGAGTTAACCCAAACTGTAAAACATGTTCACTTGCTCTTACATATTTTCCTGGTGTTTAAACTATGGGCAGAGATGAGGAACTGTAAAACTCTTAAGAGGGTGTACAGTGTCCCTGGCCATTAACAGAAGTGGAGAAACCAAACAGATGCAGAGAATAAAGGTCCAGGTTAGACTTGTCAGACAGGTAACTGAGAAGGGTTCTGGAAGATTTCAAGTATGCAGGCTTCTCCAAAATATGAGGCCACAGTAGAAGGGATCATATTTGTTGAGGACAAAATTGGCTCATGAAAAAGATACTGAACTTGCTGGTGTTCACTTTATAAAGAAACTTGGGATAAAGAGGAAATCAGGAAGAGCATAAGAGAGTCTTGGGGCCATTTCTGGACTACTGCATCCCCTGGTGGGCTGCTGTCCCAGAGTGGATATCATGTAATATAAGGTGCTGCATTCAGAGTTGGTCAGTAAAGCAAACAGGTCAGAACTAGCGTTCCCTTATGCTGAAAAATCTTCTGAGCAGCTGACAAGTTTAGGGGCCACTTGAGTCATCCTCATGCAGCAGTTGAGTTTGAGTTGAGCTAGCTTCTTGCAGGAGCCCATTCCCACATTGTTGTGGCCTCTCAACAAAGGGAATACCAAAGTACACCACCTTGTTTATGTGCAATACCACAGCTATATTGTCCATGTATATTGCAATGGCACTGCGAGAAAGGTAGCCTTGAAAGGCCTGCAGGGTGGTCAACAGAGCACTCATCTCCAACACAGTGATATGCAGATTGGTCACCAGGTATAGCCTGCTAGTTTGGACTATCATCCAGTGACAATACCTCCCTCACCAGGCTGAAGCACTTGTGGAAAATGCCACTGTGAAGGTGAGAAATTGAAAGGACTGCTCAGAGTATGGTGGGATGAGATAGCCATCAATGAAGATGATGCCTGTTTGCCTTTGAAATCTTAACATGAAATATCAAGGGGTCAGAGATCAGATAACACTGAGTTTGTGGGTCCACTGCATTACCCTCATGGGGTATCTGGTCTGAACTAGATATCCTCAGGTTACCATGAACCATAGTACTAGAAACAAAGACTGGGACAGCTGCTTGCTGAAGAAGTAAAGGCAATGTACGTGGAAATGATGGCATCATCTCTGGGGAGAGATGATATTGCAATGTACTGTGTGCAAAAGACAACAGATAAAGGTTGACAGACTACAATGACCATACCTGCACTTTGATGGTATTCACCACAATGTCTAAGGAATGGAACAGGTACAGTAGTGGTGACTCCTATGCTATGACTAAACTGTCCAAAGTTGGCACAGCTATGAACCAGTCATCCAGCTACAGTGTGTTGTAACCATGGCTATATATTTGGTGAACGTCCTGGGGACTAGAGTGAAACCAAATGGAAGTATCTAAATCAGGAAAGAGCTACATCTCACTTTAAAAGCTTAAGCTAAGCACCGTAGAGATTCCAACAATATATATATATATATATATATATATATATATATATATATATATATATATATTTTTTTTTTTTTCTTGATAAGCAAGAAGAACTGTGTGTGTTTGAACTTTTGTATGAAAATTAATGAATTCAACCCATTTAGATCTAAGATTTGTCTGAGGTCTTTTGTCTTTATCTTCAATACTAGTTGGATTCTCAAATGTGGTTGGACCTCTTGGATGTCTCTTTTTTTTGAAGGAGGAGGTTTATGACTTTCTTTTTTTCTCTGCATCCATTCATGGGCTGCAATGTTAAGGATGGAAGTGAGTCAGGTGGGTGATGTGGAAAGGGATTTTGTAGCCTCTGAATATGGTAGTTCTAAAGACTTAAATCTTGCCTGCAATATAAATAGAACCTGCTGAAAATGGGTTGGGAGGTTGGCATAATGGTGAAGGTGTTTACCTTACAGACACAAAGTTCAGGGTTTGATTCTGACATGGGGAACCTGGCCAGGCTTAAAATGGCCTGCAAGGGTAGTTAGCCTAGTACTAATCTATGAACTTATAAGAGAAAAGTATGTATCTGAGCGACTATCCCCTCTCTGGAAAAGGGTTTTCCATCTATTTAAAGCAGAGATCTTTTCTAACCCAATTCAAGTATAACTTATACAACTGAATGGGGAACCAGAACTTTATCCTTGGTTTGGAAACTATGTCTCTAATGGACACAGGCAGCTTAAAATGGCTCATCTCCCACACTCCTCCTTGTAAATGTTTCATCTCCCAAGCCCCTGGCCTGCTCATACTACCAAGCATACCAAAACTTGTCAGATTTTCAATATGTTGCTAGGCTTAACAAGGCCTCAGTGGTCATTAACCTAGTACAAACTGTGATAAAGGGAGATACTGCCAGCACAGCTATCTAGAAATTTGTAAACAATTACATATCATTTGTGAATATCAACATGATTTATATAGAAGTGTGGCGAAGAGAGATACTGCCAACACAGCTATCTGGAGTTTTCTAAATGGTTGTGTGTCATTAGTGAATATCAACATGATTTGTGTAAGATGCTTGTGTTGCAACTGTATTAGAACTGTATGTCATGTGTATATCAAACTGGTGCAGAAGTGTGTGTTGAAAAGGTTTTTGCAGAGTGCTTAAAATGCAACCACAGTGTGGCCTGCTGGAAGAGATCAGAAATGTACATACACTATTGCAATTGTTTAAATGCATATATTTTAACAGTGGAAACAGGAACATAGGAGGTTAACTTCAGTCCAGCAAAACTTCAGAAAAATAGCTGAAATTAAATTGCTTTATGACAGCAAGAGACAGGATGTCTATACTAGGGAGCTCTCTGTGTTGTCTTTAAGGAGAAATAATTACTAGGCTTGACATGTGGATGTGTTTTATTGTTTTATGACTTCCAGCATCTGCCATAGATCTGAGGTCTATGTATTTACACAGGTAGATACTAAATACTGACAGATTCCAGCAGTGTGGACTTCACCTGGGATAGAGTCAAATGATGAGAAATTATGTCATTCTGCAAGCCATCCCAGCAGTAATATTTGAGATATTAATTTGAGGAGTCTCTGAGAGAGAGAGAGAGAGAGAGAGAGAGACAGCATTCTGTATTGTGTCTTGGACCTAACAAGAAGATCCATTCACCACACATTTGCCTTGCTCTGTAAATAAGTTTCTAGGGCATAGTAATTCTCTTGGATATAGTCAGGAATATAGCAAAGCTTAGTTTAGATATTTTTCTTCATTTATTTGAGATTGTCCTGCAATGTTATTTTAAATATTTCCTGTGATTTTTTAAGTCTGTCACTGTAAATATATATTTAGTATTGTCTTGTTCTATTATTTATTATTATTATTATTATTATTATTAAATATATTTAAACATTTCATTGTGGCTGATGTGGTGGTGTAGCGGTTAACGTTGTTGACTCACAGCAAGAGGTTCTCTGGTTCGATTCTTGGCTGGTGTGCCTTCTGTGTGGAGTCTGCATGTCCTCCCCATGGTTGATTGATGTTTAAAGACATGCAGGTAGGTGCGTGTGTGAATGGGTGTGCCTTTGATGAAGGTTAGGTGTTGGGCTGGCACCTTAAAAATCTAGTGCCAATCAGAAGGAGTCTGGTGTTCTGCTGTGGTGATCCCTAACTGGGAAAAGCCGAAAGACATTACTATTGTGGCTGATCTGTCTAGAGATATTTAAGTTCTGAGAGTACTTACATATTTATTTGGTGACACTGTGGGCCACTCCTAATAGCTTTGCTCTTGGTCAAGCTATGGTTTGCATTAACAGTAACATTACATAGTAAGATTGGACACCCTTAAAGTAGCTGATAAGGAGCTGGCTAGTGGCATTGACAACTACTTTACAGTCTGGGAAAAAGGGGGCATAGCTAGTAAACATGTGCAAGCCTTTCCCAGATATGTGTGTGTGTGTGCGTGTGTGCGTGTGTGTGTGTGTGTGTGTGTGTGTGTGTGTGTGTGTGTGTGTGTGTGTGTGTGTGTGTAAATCAAACCTCAAAGAGTGTGTACATCAGCTACTTGGGCAGGGACATGAAGCACTGGTTGGACAGAGAGGGTGCTGGAGGTCTAGGCTTGGCCACTCAGCTGAGATCTCAAGTCTATAGCTGTGCCAGTGGGGAGTCTTACTGGGGATCAGGAAAACCCAGCCCCGGACTGACTATGGTCTCTGTCTGCTCTTAAGAAAAATTGCACTTGATGCTGAGAGCTGCATCTGGTAATACTGTGTGGGTACCTTGTCATCCTCTCAGTGTATGTCCCCCCACTGATGCCAGTGGTGAGCATTGAGGCTTCTTGATTACTGGTTCAGTGGTTGGGTAGCAAATACACACACACACACACACACACACACACACACACACACACACACACACACATAGTCCATATCCACCTGTCCTGCTTGATGGCCTACTATGCATGAAGATGGGGAAAGATGGTATCCTCTGACTCCCTCAAGACTGGGACAGTCAATCACACCTTCAAGGATTTCATGTCTGCTAAAATCCTCCATTAAAGGAACGGTGATATCTCCAGCTCTTTCTATTATTCCTTCCCCTAAATGTGCATCCATTCTGAAAGGCTCCAAAGCCACTTGTCTCCTTCCAGCTTGCTGATTTCCTGGTTGCTGCTCATTCCTCAAGTTACAGCTGTCTAGGATGCTTCTCTTGCATACTAATGAAAGTCTTCTGTAGTGTTTCAAGTAAGACACCCACAGCTGTGACATTCTTGCCTTCTTTTTCATTCTCCCTAACTTTTGTCCCAAAAAGACTGGTTCCATTAAAAAGGACATTAAGAAAAATTCCAAAGCATCGTTTCTTAAAGTCCATTAGGCAAAGCTAGACATGATACTGAACAGTAATCTTGCAGCCCAATGCTGCATTCATGGAGTTAGGTGATATGTACATGGTTAGGCTCGACTGGAAGTATAATTTGTTGTCAGGGATAGGAAATTAGATTTGCCCTCACTGCCTATAGGCAACGAGTGCATCTTTACTTATTTTGTCTGTAAGATCATGCTGAAACCTCAACAAGTGGGATAGCTTCTTGGGCTCCCTTATATAAAATCTGCAGCTTCTGTATTTTTTCTAAGTGCATGCTTCCCATAGTGATCAAAGACTCTTAGTATGGGAGAGAGATTAATGGACTATGGGGAGCAGGCACCCTCCTGAGGGCTGTTGAAGAGATTATAGAAAATCTAGGACCAGGGTTTGTATCAATGTGTTACAATACTTACATAGCCAGTGGATAATGCCCAGTTATCCTACATATATGGGCAACTATGTCAGTATCTTTCCATGTCTTCCTAACGAAAGACATCATCTTGTCTGCCAGGCACCACCCATAATGTCAAATGGGCTAAATGAAAGGCCTCTAGAAGAAGAATCTCCACAGGAGAATAGGCAGGCAGTTGTAGCCAATCCTCCTTTCTTCTCCATTACTTCCAGTTCCAGTATCTCCCCAAGCTTGTGATAATCAGGAAGGGGATGATAGAGATTCATCTTCTTCTATATTTTCTACATCTAGAAAGGGAAACTGTAGAGGAGAGCCAACATGCTTCTCCTCGCATGTGTGCTTGCTGTGAACCCTGAACAGGAAAGACTTTGAGGATGGGGAGGAAGCATAAGGAAAACCACACCTCAAAACATGCTCTCTTAGTCAGCTTTCAGATTCCTTGTCCTTAGACTGAGACATACGAGAGATCCCTCCAACAGAATGAGATGGGTGTAGGGTTGGAAGTCATACAGTATTAAGAAGTCGATGAAGCTCTTGCACTGAAGACTACAACACCTATGAAGGGGCTGACAGGAGGTGGCCTAATGGTTAAGGTGTTTGCCTTGCAAGCACAAGGTGCAGGGTTTGAGTCTCACAAGGGATAATTGGCTAGGCTTAAAATGGCTTGCAAGGGTAGTTAGCTTAGTACTAACCTATGAACCTCTATGACATCTGATATCCCATCATCACTAAGTACAAAGATGAACTGAGGAAGGAAATTATTTTTCAATGTCAGTGAACACAAGCATCAAAACCCAAAGACTGACATCAAGAGGTCTTCAGGTGTTGATGCCAGTTTTGACTTCTTCATCCTCATGGTGAAGATATTAATGGGCAAAACATTATAAAGATTATCAGTGCTAATGCCAGCCTTGACTCCCTGTCACTGAAGCTCACTCCAAAAAAATAATTGGCAGCAAGGGATTTGCAACTGATACAGCTGATGCCAATGATAGGGTCAGTGCCAGGACTGAAAAAGAGTATAGTTCTTCAAAGTTAGCTGCAGATAATGACAACAAACCTAGCCATGTCAACTGCAATCCTTGTTCGATTTCCATTGGTTCTAAAGAAAGTGTCACAAAACATGGGCTTATGGTGAAGAGAGGACTTCAAATGAGCAGAAAGCAGACTCCCTGAATAAAGAAGGGGGAGGGATAAGACCCATCTTCATTTTCAGCTGGGACAGCACCTCCACTGTTTTGCAGTAGTCAAAGTTCTCCATAATAGATTGATTACAGACCTAGTGGAATGGGAGAACTGACAGATGGAGGCCAAGAGGGAGATCCTGCATAGTTCCATCTCTGAAGGGGAAGATGAGCTGCCTTGTTTAGAAAGTCCAACCCTGTCCGTAACCAACAGTTTGGGAACTCTAAAAATACTCAAAAAGACCCTTTGTCCATTTGCTTTAGTCTCTTAACTGGAATCGGACAGCAGTCCCTGGAGAAAACTTGTTGAAATCTTTGTTTTCTCTGTTTTTTTTGTTTTTTTTTTTTGCTTCTTAAGCTAGGAAGAAGCAGGATCTTTGCCTTTGAACTGCCCTTATATAAAATCTCTTTCAATGGTAACTTCATTTTTCTTTTGTGAACAATTCTCTGAGTGAATGGTTTGCATATTTGCAGTCTGCCTCAAAATGCTTTGGCACCCAAATAGATTACAAACATGATTGTTTATTGTATGGCGGTATTTTGTGACCATACGTCTCACCACACATCTCAAACTTCTTGAATCCTACCTGCTCTTCCACTAGTTCCTAAGCCACAGCAACTTGCATGCATTAGACAATAACCTCATGTTGATCAGGATTTGAAGCAGGAATGATTTAGGAGAGGTGAGATGAAACCAAAGGATGAAAGGTTGATAGTGCCGGCCCAGGATAGTGGACTGCGTATACATCGAGCATGTGGGAGAAACAGACAAATGTAGTTTCTGTAAAATGGAATGGGAAACAGTTGCACACTTTGCTGCTGGGTGTGATACACTCATGGCAGAGGGCCTGTATACTGAAAGGCACAACTGCTTCTTCTTCTTCTTTCGGCTTTTCCCGGTTAGGGGTTGCCACAGCGGATCATCTGTCTGCTCATGATTGGCAGTGGAATTTTACAGTGTCGAGTTGCCATCTCAGCACCCAACCTTCCACAGAAGGCACACACATGCACACACTCACACCTAGGGCCAATTCAGAGTGTCCAATCCACCTACTGCATGTCTTTGGGATGTGGGAGGAAACCGGAGCACCCAGAGGAAAGGCACAACAATGTGGCAAAATTATTGAATTGGGGATTGAGAAAACATTACAATATACAAGTAGCTAAGAAACATTGGAAATGACCCACAAAGCATTATAGAGAATTATGAAGTATACATCACATGGGATCACCTATTACCACAATTAAAAAAATTGATGCAAGAAAGTCAATGAAAAAAAGGCAAAAGTAAAATTGATCATTGAAACTGCTACATGTACTGATTTCAGTGTCCCATGTACAGGGAAACCCAAAGTCATAAAATAAAATGATTTGCTGGAAGAAAGATACCCAGACAATTCCAATAGTAGTAAGAGCAATGGGTCTCATAAAAACTAATTTACAGTCATATTTAGAGATGCTTACCAATACATGTAACTCCATATGAATTGCACATTGTGGATACTGTGAAGAGCACTTTGGGCTACCATCAAAGATTGAAACAACAGTAATTTCATGAACTTTAATCATATCCTGACTTAGGAATGGAGTTCGTTCCCACCGTGGTATTAAACACCCAAAAGACAATACTGTAAACTCCCAACAAACAAACAACCTAAAATAGCTACCAGAACATAGCTAACTGGCATCGGGTTAAAAGGCTTGGGAAATACACAGCCTCCAGGAAAAAAGATATAAAATAGAAAATTTAACCTAAAAGAAATAAAAAGGAAAGATCTGACCTGCTTCAGAAATTAGGAGTATATTCAAGAAGAAAATTGAAAGAGGTATTGAAAATTTACAACACAATTCAAAAGCATTAATTAATTTTGTTTACTTGGGTAGTGCAGTGATCAAATCTGACTCTTTTGAACAGTCAGCCTGGATTACATACACAGTAACATAACATTAAAGATATATTATACATTATAGTGACAACAGATGTAAACAAAAACATACAAATATTTATAAGAAAGTTTAAAAACAAGTAGGAATAGGAGTACACTATGCACAACATAGATCTTATAGGTGAGATAAATGTTGTCCCGCCAAAATAATGGACACAGTATATACAAGTATTGAGGGCACTTTTAGCACTGAGGAGAGAGGAAAGGAATTGTAAAATACTAAGAGTTTCAATAGAAGAGCTAATAACAGAAGTGAACATTGATATACGGTAGGGAATGGGCAAGGCAGATGGGGAAGCAGTGGGATGTGTTTATATTGTTGGAGAGGTTAGGATATTAAGCAGCCAAGGTTTTCTGGGATGAATGCAGTGCAACCATTGGAGCTAGGTGACATGACCTGTATTCTGATGTGCACTCATATTGTTCAGTGAATTAGGTATTGTTTGAAGTGAGGTCTGACCTGTTTGTAGTCTTTGATTTCAGGAAGATAATTTAAGTAAGAATGATACTGGAGCCTGAGGTAATTTCCACTGTGAGCCTGACAAGCAGCAATGAAGACCTGGAGATTCTATTTGCAGAACTAATATAAGCCAGTGAATAAGTCCTGAAATTTGAAGACATAACTGGATCGTCCTAGATTACTAAACCCTGCATCACTTAAAAGTCTCTGGAATAAATTCTCCAAACCACCCTTTCAAAAAAAAATGCTTGAAAAGGAAGTCTGTTGATGGACTGCAGGGTGGATTAAATAAAAGAAAAATATCTACCTCATCAGATGTGCCAAGAGATCAAGGAACCACAGTGTCAGTGGCTTAGCGGGTAGCATATTCACTTTTGGTGCTGAAAATCAAAAGACTGTGAGTTCTATTCCCACACCAGGTGCTTAGATTCATTTTCCAGTAACTGGCACTAAGTGAAACATTGTGGTGGGGTTGAGGGGGGCTTTGCTGCATCCTTTGAGTGTGCGTCACTATGGATGAGAAGTTAAACAGGGGTCTCATCTTCCCGAGCTGGTGGTAGCACAGGGTAGAGGAAAAGATCCCACTGCACTCATTAAAGAGTAGGGGAAGATCCCAGCTGCCCTGGCGAAATTTCACCAATCAGTATTAATACCAGCTTGGGCCACCCCCACCCCCCCCCCCCGATAAGACACTGCTGCCCTACTGTGGCTAACCAGGTCAGCAAAGTGTAAGTAAGTAAGTAAATAAGACAAGGAACATTCCCACTGATTACCTGCAGTAATGAGATCCTAAAACACCCATGTATGTGCTATCTAGATTATTTATCTCTTCCAAAATTAAAACTTGGAATGGATTATACAAATTATGAGGTTACAAAAGTATTCAAGCTGTTTTTTAAAACTGCCTTCTTAATAATCTTTGCCACAATGGCAGGTTAGTAAAAGTTAAACAGCTTTGAATAATGGTAGATTTCTCTAACAATGACTCAGTCGGTCTGTGTGATTACTGAAAAAACAAGAAACAAGTCTAGATCATCTAAAAACAATCAGGTCTGAAGTTCAGATTACATTTAACATGCTGCATGATACTCCTGTAACCTGGTTGATAGAACTACTTCTATGACAGCTTAGACTTCTGGTCTCAGCTAGCAACTATTCAGGTCCGTCCAGCCTGATACCAGCCAGCCTATCAAGAAAGGAGTTAATTCATGTGGCTTTCCTGTGGTAAAGATGTTTTGATTTGCACACAGCCTAGACTGTACAGACTGCCCACACTTTCTGAAGAACTAGCTTGTACAATTTCCCACAACACCTGATAGAAAGTTTGTTTTCTCATGATACATCACAAATTGATAATTATGCTAATGGCCCATCAGTGTAGGTTTGCCTTCCACCAATCAGAATTTCTACTCCACTCATCTTTCCTTTTATGACCTCATTAAACCTTGGAGACAAAAAGGTAACAGCCAGTATACATATATGGAAGCAGCTGGATTCAAAAGTATGTACAACACATCTTTAAAAAATCAGAATATTTCACTGGACTGTTATTATCCAAAGATACACTTACCGCTCATGATCTTAGTCTAAAAGGATGAGAAGGGACTCAGCCTTCACACTGCCATAAAGCTATTGGAGTTATTATACTGCCCATAAGAAATGAAGCTGGGTATTTTCATAGTGGGCTCTGTTATATATGTGCATGTGCAAGACTGATATCTGTGTGTGTGTGTGTAACAGGCTATTTATTCCCTGAGAAGGCAGACTGGTCCAAAGACCCTTTTTAGTCGTGACCCCAGCCATGGTGCAGAAGTATCAATTTTCAATACAGTTTAGGAAAAACAGATACCAAATGCAAATGTTGAATGTAGTTTACATGGTCTATTACACCATGTATGAAACAAATATGAAGCAGATAAAAGCATTTAAAATATAGACGATATTCAGGGATCAGTATTTACTTGATCAGACAATGACATTTACATGGTTTGTCACAGAATAACTAAGAATGAAATACTAGACTAATACAACATTAATTCCAAAGTGTTGCAGTTCCTGTGTCTAAAATATTCAGCCTTTGTCCCTATAGCAATTACAGTCATGTGCTCTTCTGTGAATCTGGAATAGCTCAGTTCATATCTAACATCAGCAGGAAAGGAGTTCTAGCCATCTCGAACTATTTTAGAGGCTGCCATCCTCCCTGCTTAAAGCATAGGCAGCCCATTTCAAAGCTAGTGCTCCATGGTCTTAAGACCTAACAGGTTAATACGAATTTTTGATACAAAGTTTAAATGCGTTGGCTAATGAAAGACAATGATTGAGGCAGATGAGCTTAAATGTGAGGGAGGCTAACAGTCTAGCTGTGACAGCAACCACTTTTTTACTTAACTGAGAGGTAGTGATGTATAAGCAGAAAGGAAGACAACATTAACAATCTTTATGCTTGAGCTGGTGTGTAAATTGATGGCTACTTTGGGGCAGCATATTCTAACTTTACTTAAATGCTACTTCTCTTTCTACGTCGTTTCCTGGAACACTACATTTTCTTTTCTCTATATAGCCTCTTCACTCACTAAATGTTTCTCATACATCTCTTGGTATAACCACAATCTGGTCTACTGCTTTTTGAACATCAAATAACCTCTTACACTTCTTATCAGCCTCACAATTTACAAACATTTTTCTGCCTATAGCTTTGTAACAAATTGCATTATATGTCAATCATATCTATACTACAATCTGTTTTCATTATCTTGTCCTCAGATATAAGACAATATGGCATTTTTTATTCCACTGTGCACTATTTCCATACCAGGTGTACAAATCTTTATTAAAAACTGTGACTAACTTATATTGGCTATTGCTCAAAGGTTTATACTAGGCTAATGATCACCAACCTAGTTTTTTCCCCACAATTCCTTGGATGCCTATATGGTGGGATGTGTTAGTAAGGAGGTAGCTAAGGGTTATGTGGGGGTAATAGTAAGTAAGTTAATCCCCAATTAACATCAGTCTCTGTCCATCAGAGACATGGTGTCCAGACGAAGGGTGAATTTGTGATTTCCCATCCAGTGATCAATGTTTTATCTGAATAGGCAACTCTGCTTCAAATAGATGGGGAGCTTATTCCATCACAGCAGGTATCCTTTGAGATGCATATTGGTCGCTCCAGCATGTTCCGTTTATGTCACAGGCAAATTTCAGGTCCTTGGAGCTAGTGTTTCTGGTGCTGTTTGTTTTGCGGATATGCAAGAAATCCATCAGAGATGAATCTGAGGACTCCTTATATGGCAAGCATAGATTACTCTCAGCAACCTGTAGAAGACTGAGTACAGAGATAGGGCCTTAAGGCAATCTGTGTAGGAGAGAATTTTCATGCCCTGGATTGTCCTGGTGAGAAACCTTTGAGGGCATGCTAACTGTTGCAAGTGCCTGGTTAGGTACATGCCAAAGGGTCATTGTACTCAATGATGGGTCTAATTAAGAGCTGAGTAGAGTGGTACTATAATTTCCCTGGACCTGGATGCCATACCCTTGCTCATGAGTTGGGCTACATAGAATGATTTTCTTACTATATTGACTATCTATTAGTCAAAGGCCATATTACTGTCTACATATATTCCCAGATGCTTAACTATCGGGTCAACTCTTACGGGTGTTTTATCAATGGAGTAATTAGCTTATAGGTTCATAGGTGTTTACTAGGCTAATGACCACAAGGGCCTTTTTAAGCCTAGCCATGCATCTCAAATCTCTGACAAGTTCTGGTACCTTTGATAAGTGTAAGCAGGGCCTTGGGGTGTGAAACACTTACAAGCATGGGACCTGGCAGATGAACCATTTACATGCTGCTATGCTCATTAAAGATATAAGTGCCAAACCAGGGAATTTCCTGTTCCCCATCCAATTGTCCAAGTTACACTTGAATTGGGTTGGGGAGGAACTCCGCTTAACATGGATGGAGAGCCTGTTCCAGAGGGGAGTACAATTTTCCAAAGGGCAATATAATGCATTTCTTTGTGCTACGTTTTAATCCATGGCTATGACACTAGTCATTTGTTTGTGTTAGACCCTCTTGTAGGATGTCGGTATTGTG
This sequence comes from Protopterus annectens, assembly GCF_019279795.1. Taxonomy (NCBI): domain Eukaryota; kingdom Metazoa; phylum Chordata; order Ceratodontiformes; family Protopteridae; genus Protopterus; species Protopterus annectens. Next base: position 1,635,879,590 of record NC_056726.1, on the reverse strand, counting down.
GGAAGAATCCATAACAGCTCCTCCCAATTTACAGTCATCTGTGAACTTGGTGAGCCAGAGATCTTTGACATTAGTTAGATGCCAAACAGGACTAGGCCCAACACAGAGCCCTGGGGTACTCTATTGGTGACCAGTCTCCTGGTGGAGGTGATCTCACTGATCGTGACTTCTTGGGTCTTATCTGTGAGTCAGCCAGCAATCAGTGATGGGAGTAATAAATTACAATATGAAATATATTGCTATTTCTAGTAACTAGCAATATAATTAGTTACTTTTTCAAAATAGCAACTAGTAATAGTAATATATTGTTTATTTTAGTGTGTAGTAATTTAAATGTGCATTACTTTTGTTTAAACAAGTGGTTCTCAATGTGGGTGAAATTGCCCCCTAAAGAGTGATGGAAAACTTCTGGGAGCTCTATATAGTATGGATAGCGATCAGATGTTCGGAAGTAAGAGAGCCTTTGAAGTGGTAATTGGATACAACTCATAGCACGTAGCATTCATAACAGATCATTAGAATTAGTCTGTAGCAAAATTTGCTTTTTTTTAGCACTGCAAGGAGGTGAAAGCTAATAACAACCAGACTCCAGCCCTGCCCTAGTAATATGGGACTCTCAACCACTAAAAAACACCCCCTAACACTGGGGCAATTTTAATGAAAAAACACCAACAGCAGTAATTGTAGAAGGATCTTTTTACTAGCACCAAAAATCTGGTACCTCGGCCTTTCACCTTCAAGGATACATTACATAAAATTCATCCTCATCAATTAATTAACCTATAGACATTTAAAGTGCATTACTACAAAAATTATTACCATATTAAACAAATATTAAACTAATATACACTTGTTTAAATATATTTTTTATATTAGAAATCTCATCTTATTGCATTATTACAAAATCAGCAGAATCTACAAAATTACATAATTTCAAAAGCAGAAAACATTAAAACTGTTGATAACAAGTGTCATACGATTAGACCAGATTCACTTCCAAATTAAGCCCCCTAGGGGTTAAAGTACCAAAATTCAAAATCAACTTGCTTTCAAGTACATTTAACCTTTTTGCAGCTCACCACCTCTAACACAAAAGGGACTGGCAAGAATACTAAAGAAAATGTGCTATCATCTCCCCCATGTATCCTACAAAAGTGCTCATTCACTGGACTTCTATAATTCCTGTTGCAAATATCACCTAGATGTTCCAATATTCTGACTTTAACTGCTCGCTTGGTTTGACCTATATAACATTTTGTAACCTCACAACCACAATCTACTATATACACTACTCCACATGAAATGCAATGAACCTACTTTTACTAACAAATTTACTTCCATTAATAAAACTACCTGAAATATTTTTAATATTTTTACAAACCTTACACTTACCCCACCACCGTTAATCAGAATCGAACTCATCACTCATTGGTTTAACACCCAACACCCCAAATCACTGCACCAAGCAGGACTCTTCGGGTGGATCGATGATCAACTAACTTTTGTCTTGACAATTTTTTATGTTTTATTTAAAATTTTTTTCGGGTTTCGATTTTTAGTTGCTGAAAATGGACAAAATGGAATAGGTTTTTATAGGTCTTGTGCTACTGGCAAGTTTGGTTTAATTATTATTTGTGACTCTGGCTATAAAGTCTAGTCCTCTTCTTCTCCTTTCAGCTGTGCCTATTATGGATCACCACGGTGGATCATCAGTCTACAGAACAAGAGGCAGTAGAGTTTTATGTTGTTGAGTTGCAGCCCAGTGCCCAACCTTCCTCAGAGGGCATACGCACACACACACACACACACACACACACACACACACACACACACACACACACACACACACACACACACACACACATATGTAGGGCCAAATTAGAATGTCTAATCCACCTGCAGCACGCCTTGGGAATGTGGGAGGAAATTGGAGCACCCTGAGGAAACCCACACAAACACAGGGAGTGTAGATCACAGCATGTGTTGTACCTTTAAAGCCACTGTAGTTCATGGGCATGTGCATATAAGTACTGAGGATGTGCAAGCAGAGTACCATTTTGTGTAAACAGCTGGAGTAAAAGCATGCATGTGTGTAGCAGTCAGTCAGTTAGCTAGTTTGTTTAAGTTTTATGTTCCACTCATCCATCCTGATGTGTTTGTGTGTAATAAACATCTTAAATGAACACCCAAGCCTCATCATCTTATTTAAATACACAAGATGATCGACATGGTGTCAGAATGGGATCTGACGTCAAAACTTCTTAAAATCATGAGGCACACAGTCAAAAATGGAGGAATATACAGGAGTGGCTCAAACAACTCACAAACAACTTGTAAACAACTCAGAAAATATTTCCAGGTACTTAAACTCAATTAAATGATTTTTTCCCTTGAATATAAAGTGACATATTCAAAACATTCAGAATGAATTACTGAATAAACAAAATGTTTGAATTTGAGACATACTGATACTACAAGTACTTGAAATAATTACAATAACATTTGAAACAATATCCAAATTGTATAAAATGTCTGAAAGAGAGAAAACAACTGTATTTGTTCATAATGTACTATTTAAGTGTTTAACGTGTGCAAAGTGTTGGCAGTGTGCAGAGTATTACAATACAGGTATTTCAAAGGGTCTGCTGTGCAGTTGAATATAATTACAAGTACTTGGTGCGTGTTTGACACTTATTTGGCATGGCAGAGGGATTTAGCAGACCTGGTCCACTTGTGTTTGGTAACAATATTGCTGAAAATTGGAGAGTGTTTGAGCAAGAATATAATATTTTCATACAAGCTGCTTTTTCTGATAAAGATGCACATACAAAAGCATTTATTCCTCTCAATTTAGCTGGTTCAGAAACCACTGAGGGAGAATGTTCATTTGTGCGTGCATTTGCTGTTTATGCAGAGGAGGGGAAGACCACCATACTGTGGTACAAGCTAAAGTGCAGGAAGACCCTGAGTGCTTAAAACATAAATTTAGAGAAATGTGCACCCCTCAAATGAATGTTACAATGGAAAGGCATATATTTTTACACAAGAGATCAATAGCCTGGTGAAACTTTTGCAGCATTTATAACTGACTTGAGAAGCAAGGCAAAAACGTGCAGATTTGGTGATTTGAGAGATGAGTTGATAAAAAGACAGGCTTGGGTGTGGTGTTAATAATGATATAGTGAGAAAGATTTTTCCTTGAGACAGTGATTTAATGTTGAGTGAAGCCATTGAGAATTGACAAACACATGAGCTTACAGAAAAGCACATGGATATGCTTACGAATGAGAAGAGCATGCTTGCAGCTTCTTGCAGCATGAATGCTGATAGTATGCAGCACAAGATTAAGAGTATAGGCCAAAGGGTGTGGCTCCCAAAATGAAACCCAGGGCAGCTTTAGTAAAACCCAGGGCACATGCAGCAAAACCAAGGGGTGATTTAGCAAAACCCATGGTAAACCTCATAGTCAGCTGTTGTAATCGTGGAGGCAGTCATGAACCTGAACAAGAAAAGTGCTTAGTTTTTGGTCAGCAATACCACAGATGTAAAAAGTGGAATCATTTCAGAAAGCTTTGTAAATCTAGAGAGTCACATTCTTAAGAGAGAGCATTCTAAGAAGCAAGTTGATGAAGTAGAAAGCTGCAACCCTACTTTTTATGTTGATGGTTTTCTCTGTGCTTGAGATAAAGGTTAATGCAGTATATCTGTTGGCAAAGTGTGAAGTATTTTGTACTGTACTGATTAATGTGAGACCTGCAGAGCTCAAAGTTGATACTGGTTCAAAGTGCAATGTTACATCAATTAATTCCTTGAATGCCAGGGGAAGTTTTTTCCATTAACTTTTGGATGTCAACTGGTGGGACATTTTAGAATACAAATACAACACATGTTATTCACAACATACCTAAGGGCCAATTCATCCGCGCTTGTAGGATGACAACTGGTGTACATGACTTAAAATTGGAATTTGAATTTATTAAACAATTGTTTCTTTCCAGAGGTTATAATCTTTCTTTGTTAAATTCCATCATTGACGATGTTTACAACAAAAGGCAATCGCATTATAAGGCAATTCTTGATGCTGATGACACTTTGACATCCAATGTGCTGTCGAATACAGTTGTGAATAATCATAATTTAGTTTGCTCATTGGATATGAGTATTAACAACAACCAGATTCGTGATATTTTGGTTAAGAACTGGAAGATTATTCACGGTAACTCAGACCTTTATGAGGTGTTAGGTAATAAACCTTTCTTTGTATCTAGAAATTCTTTTAATATTAAAAAAGCCTTTGAACAGCAATCTTTCAAATCAAATCATTTAGTCTCTACTGTTAAGGGTATGTTTCCTTGTAACAGTTGCAGCACTTGTAGATTTATAGCTAAAGGACCCATGATTTTCGTTGAGGGCATGGATTTAACATTTTCCGTCCCTGAACACGTTACATGTAAGACCACAGGGGTAGTTTACATTGGTTTCTGTAGTTCATGCCCTGCATTTTATGTAGGGATGACTACTATCAAGGAACATGTCTACAACATTAAAACTAGAAATGAAAATAGCGCACTTTTTAAACATTCTGTTCAATGTTTGAATTTTAAAAAATTTTTGTTTACAGTATTGGAAGTAGTCCACTCTGACTTGAGGGGTGGAGATTTTAAGAAGTTATTTGAACAAAGAGAGGCAAGGTGGCAGATCAAACTTTGTGCTGATCAAGCCCCAGGTTTAAATGAGGCAGTTAACATTAAATGTTTTTTAAATAACAACATGTTAAGTATTAACAAAGAAAATCTTTCTATTTCTTCTTTATTTTTGTAAGACAGGACTACTGCTTTGCATTAATTAATTATTTTTTAGAACCATTGTTTTTAATTATTGGTTCATTGCTTGACCAATCGGTTACTGTTTGTGATTTATCAATTTTGTATTTAAATGAGTTTTTAAATATTTCCATTATTCTGAGGAAGTCCAAGGACGAAAGCGGATATTAAAGTTTGGTGGTTACGCTATTTCTGTTGGAGCTTATTTTTGTCTCTACCTCTGGTTCACTGCCTTTTATTTTGTATACATTTATTGGTTGTTTTCTTTTTGCAATGTTACATCAGCAGAAATGTTTTGGCAAAATGTGCGAAGCTTGTTGCTTATGGTGGTGAAGAAATTCAAACACAAGGCTCAGTAGTGCTTTCATGCTATTCTGCTAGGAGCAGCCATGACTTACAGTTTTATTTTTAAGTAGCGGGGGCATAGGAGCTGCAGGGGGGCTTGCCCTCTGTTTAAACCCATTAGGGTAAACATTTAAAGTTAATTTTTTTTTCCGAAATTACAGAACTTTGATAATATGGTGTCGACCATATTGTATTCGATGTTCCGTAACTTCGATGTTATAATATAGACCCCTGACAACTGCGACAGGTCTCAGAGAGGACTTTGTGAAGGATGTCAACCTCACATGGGGGGTAATAATAGCATCCACCTTGTAGTCATCTACAAACATTATCAGCCAGGGCGCCTTCATATTGGACTGATCCTCAGGGGTGTGGATCCCCAAACATGAGTGGACCCAGGTCCACAACCTGTGGGACTCCACTCATGAATGTTTAGCAGTCTGACATGGGGTCCACTGCTTTCACACTGTGGGTTCTATCTGTGAGCCAGTTTGCAGGCCACCTACTGATATCGGAGTGTGTTTGTGTCTGATTTATACCTCTCAACCTCTTAGAGCCAAAAATCTGTACAAAGCCTTACATGATGGGGGGAGAAATAGGGAGAGATTTTAAATATTGCTCTTACAAACTTAAAAAGTTGATAGAATAATGAGTTTTGCATTAGCGTGGATATTCTAAAGGATGTAGAGTCTTGAACTCAAATGTTTCTTCAATATTTCATGACATCAATCATCATCTATTTGCCAGAAAAGTACAGATTTTAGGTGGAACAGACCAAAAACATGTGGCAAAACTGTGGACATTCTGCAAAATTCTGTACAGTTGGGAGGTATGGTATGATTCCGTAGTGGGGAGTGGTATCCCAGAATTAGATGTGCTGCCTATCTTCTCTAGTCCATACTGTTACATAGTTATTTTACATGGCACAATGCTTATAGAGCTGCAGAGTGTCTACAGCTCCCTCTACAGTGGATGACAACTGTGGGCCTTGTAATATGGACACTGGGACATGTACTGGGTGTGCAACAGCAAAAATTGGCAAAAACCTGCCCCCCCCCACGTATATGGTTCTCACTCAAAGCAACAACCCGCCCACGGACAGGATGCTGTTCTTGCACACAGACACACACTTGCCAAAATGGAGATTAGATCCCCTACCTATCTATTTATTGCTACTACAGTGTTACACCTTTATCAGAAGTGCCAAAGATCTTATAGGGTGAAGGTTATTCAAAGGTACTTATAAGGTGAGGAACATCACCAGCCCTTGCAAAGTATGGCAATGGGTGATGTACTTGGTGAGAGAGGCCACAAAATACTTTAACCTACACATATACATACATACACACACACACACACACACACACACACACACACACACACACACACACACACACACACACACTTACCAGAACAGGGATTAGAAATCCTACCTAACTAGTTATTTGTAGTATAGAGTTACACAGTTATCGCATGCACCACAGAGTTTATAGGGCAGAAGACTGACAAAAGATACTTCTAAGGTGGATGATATCTGCAGGACTGCTGAAGCAGGACAATGGGAAGTGTACTGGGTGTGAATGGACCAAAATTCATTAATTTATGAACACACGCACACTTTTATATTTGGCTGGACTGAGATTGGAACTCCTACCTAACTAGTTATTTGTGCTATATTGTTATGCAGTTATCACATATGCCACAGAGCATATAGGGGTGAGACCTGATGAAAGATACTTCTAAGGTGACTGATATCTGCAGGATTGCTAAAGTGTACTGGGTGTGATTGTACAAAAATTCTTTAACTTATGAACATACACACACCCTTCGGATTCACAAAGCATCATTTACCATGCAAGAACAATGTAGGAGCTTCTGCAAGGAAAATGGCCTCTGAGCGATTCAGGATAGTGCCATTTTCACGTGCATGAGTGACCCTACACTGTTCTAGCACAGAAAACTGTGTGGCATGCTAATCACCTCATTTGATGGTGAAAACCATGCAAATGAGGTGATTTAGTGATTCACCAAGGTGCCCAGACTCCATGTTAGAACAGTGTCAGTGCAGAAATGTATTCAATTAATAACCAAATACATTTATGCAACTGACAAAATGAAGGCATGACACCTCCTAAAAAAGCATGTATTATGTACATTAGACATGCAAGTGGCCGAATATAAGGCCATTAGTATTAAAAATTGTTTAATCTTTATGAAAATTAAACATTTTATATTTTTTGCTGATCGCGGCCGTTTAAGCAAACAAGATTGTGCCGAAAATTTTAAAAAAATGGGAAAACTCATTCTAATGTAAATCTGCATTTTGTCATTATAGTCTATGGCATGCAGAATGTAAACAATACCAGGAAACACTGGTTGTCAAGGGGAAAGGGTCTGTTTTAGTGCATTAACTAATGACCTACACACTGGGGTATGCAAATGAGGGGAGTTATACTGAATCACATATTTCTCCAAAGTGTCAGCTTGCACCTAATTGTGTAGGTGCAGCAATACAACCGTGCAAGTCTAAAACCTGGATGACTTCATAAGGGGGTGTATCACGCTTGCTGTAAGCTCATTGGAGCTCAGTGGCCTGTGTTTGCCCTTAGCTTAGCACAGGTAAGGAAGGGAGTGTGTCATATGTCCCTGAACACTGTTTACATAGCCTAAATGGGTATGCATGGCCCACACTGGGTTTTAAAGAAAAACAAAAACAAGAAAAAGAGAGAGGAAATAGCAGCACTGTTTACATTTCAGCACTGGGTAAGAGTGGTGAGCCTCGGGCTTAAATAGGGAGGAAGTGGGAAGGGGATCAGCAGCAGGAAGGCAATCAAGGAGAACTAGTATAGCTGGCAGGTGGAATGTATCAGAATCAGCCAGTTACACAGGCAGAAGCCCAGCACACTACTATACACTATGCAAACACCTTTCAGACTGTTTTTTCCCACAAACTCTACACCACCGGTGTACACAGGGGATTTTTAACTGGTAAACTAACTAAAAATGTTAGAGGCTGCTGCTGCTTTACTCCATCAATATGTTCTAGAGACTGAGAGTGGTGAGGAGGAGAATGCTGACAGCCAGCCCACAGTGAGGAGGAGGAGAAGAGTGTACAGACCCAGAGTAACCTACCAGGGGCTACATGAGCTGGAGATAGTGGAACCATATAGGGTGGACAGGGACATTCTACAGCAAATCATTGAGCTGTGCCGGCTGCTCCTCAAACACAGAACCAGCAGAGGTGAACCCATCCCTCTGGATACCAAGGTATGTGTAGCCTTAAGAATACTAGCCAAAGGTACCTTCCAAAGACCAACTGGGGATATCATGGGGGTCTCACAAGCATCAGCACTCCAGGATACTGCATCATCTCCTGGTTGCCATGTCAGCACATGTCAGTGAGCACATATATTTCCTCAGCACCCATGAGGCGTTCACCAGCAATATGCATTTCTTCCACCATATAGCAGAATACCCTGAGGTAGTGGGTGCTATAGACTGCATGCACATACACATCAAAGCACCATCTGGTGAGTGGGGTAGAGTCTACATAAACCATAAGGGCTTCCCCTCCATCAACTGCCAGGTTGTGTGCGATGCCCAGGGCATTATCATGAATGTGTGTGCTGGCAGCACTAGACGCTATCACGACTCCCACATCTGGCATTGCTCACAGCTGTATCATGGGTTTGCCAGGGGGGACATCCTATATGGCTACCTAGTGTTGGATGCTGGCTATGCACTGGAGCCGTGGCTGATGACACCCATCAGAAATGCACACACACCCAAACAAGAACTCCATAATGAGACACACGCACAAACCAGGATCATTATAGAGCATGTGTTTGGGATGCTCAAGTCACGGTTCCACTGCCTTGACATACCCAGTGGATCCTTGCAGTACTCTCCAGCTACATATACACAAATGTTCATAGTATGTGCCATGCTGCACAATATGTTCTTGCGGAAACAGCTGCAGCAGGAACAGGACGGGGCAGGGCCACACAGCCCCCCCACCATTGCCAAGGCCAGCACAGGCACAGAGGGACTTTGAGGAGGATCTACCTGAGCCTGCCCTGTAGGCAGAAGGAGGCATGTCCAATATGCCCAGGCCTTGGCAAAGAGGCAACGCATAACACATACACTGACATGGTAGGGATCCAGGAACTGATACCACTCTCGGATTCGCACATACAGTAAAAGAGATGCCAAACAGGCCACTACCTCTGCCTTACCATGTATAGGCAGTGTACTGCATGCATCCAACATAGTCAGCCCTCCAGCACCGTCCACAGTACCACCCCAAGCACAAAGTAAGTCACTCTTCCTATCAATTAGTGAATGTAATAGTATGTTCTGATACTGATATCTATGGTATGGATGCAAGCATGCAAGGGAATTGGGTGGCCAAATGGGATAGCAGCAGATAGCTGTACGGAACAGCAGGAAATCCATAAATACTGGTGTCAACATACTAGGCAGTAGTACACAAGGTGAAAACTCCCACCACAGTACATGTGGTGGCCCAAATAACTGGGTGTCCATAAGTCACACACATGGATGTCAGCGAGGGTTCACATACACACCACTTCCTCACACAAGAGGACAGGTGTAGATGACCATAAGGAAAGGCAGGCTTAAGCCCTCAAATGCCCACAATGGTGAACAGCCCCCTTCCAGACCTACACAAACATACAACAGGTCTGGCAAGTTGCATTATAGTTCTGAAGAGTAAGAAGTCTTAAAATGAAATGTATGCCATTTAAATCTAACATGTGTACTCTACTGATATGCCACCTTCCAACAAGATAGGTCGTAATAAAATATGAAATGGAAGCAAACAGAGTAAGTAAAATACCAGTACAGTCATTGCAAATGTGTAGAGTCTGCGGGTGTGCATCCTCCACTCCCATGTAGAAATGCATTAACATGTATGTTTGTGGAGTAATATCAGAGTGCCAGAGCTGTCCCAATCAACATGATAAATTGGTGCATGTGTACGCAGGGGTCAGTGTGGTAAGTTTGTGTGTGTTAATATTGTCTGGAAGTGGTCAGCATGTTGGCCTTGGATGGTTGTGTCTCAGTGACCTGCGTGAAGTACTGTGGTTGACAGGGCCATGTTGCAGTGCCAACCACTCTGCTTCTCAGCTACACCCATGTCAACAGTTGTACATACTCCATGTCCAGATGTCAATATCTGTCACAGTTGGAAAGCTGGATAGGCCATGAATGGGTGGCCATATATAGAAACAGTACACACAGGTGGAAGTACCCTACACAGAGTGCTTATAAAATAACTGTCAGCAGCACACAACTTTGAAATTATACTTAGAGGTTAGCAACACATTACTTGTCCCTCTAGTATGGAATATTGGTAGTCTGGCCAATTAGTGGCAGGCCACAAAAGACACAGTTATAAAGTAATGACAGACTGCCGGTGTCCACACATAAGGCAGAATAAGGGGAATGTCCCAGGTAAATCTGAGAGTCAGGTGCCATTAGCTTCCATGCCACACATGCACTCAGCTCACACCACCATCAGCCACAGGTATCTCACAGGTCATATCCTTGCTGTTGGGAATGATTACAGTATGACCCTACTTCTGTATGGGAATACCCACATGATGCAGCATGCTGAATAGGTATCCTATGCAGGTGTGTCTCTAACTGTAAGCAGCACCCTGCCCACATCCAGACTGATGGATCAATATGAGCAGGAAGGATTGCCAGTAACACCTCACCCACTTACCACTGTCACCCCAGGGGAATCCACTGGCTTACAGTCTGGGAACATACGAGTGACAAAATGCACTGGCCTGCTACAGATGGCCTGCGTCACTCTCAAATGGCCTACAGTCCTCTGGCAAAGGCCCATGCCCCACCCATAGTGCCAATGTATGGAATGTCATGGGGTCCTAACTAACAACCTAACACAGTAAACAGAAAACAAACGCAAGGCTGTCCTGACAAATGCCAGTAGCATGCCTCCCCATGTCCTACTGCAAGGACTGTGGACCACGCCATAAATACTGCTGGGAAAAATGCCCAACTATAGGGATACTTCTCAGATATCGTTCACATAATGTTAGGAAGAGGATAGAATAACAGAGGAGGGGAGTATAGAAGCATAGATGTCATGGGGTGTGTGAAGTCTGAAACTCCAATGTCTGGCCATACTACCCCTGACTGCAGATCCATTAATGAATAGCCACAAACCTGGTTGTAAACCAATATGTGAAGGGAAACTGACCAGATAAGAGTCCTGCCTCTGGATAACTTTGGTGAAGAATCTGTACAGCTAAGAGGTGTGGCCACAGCAGGATATGGCCATTCTATTAAGTTGAGATATGTACAAGAAGGGGATCCCCAGCCAGCATACTACTAAGATGCATGACCATTTACTCAGACCCATCAATCAAATGTCTGTAGCTACCACTCCACAATGTCAGGAATGTGCCAGAATGTCTAGGCTGCAGCCAAGAATAATGGTCTCAGCTTCATTCATCTTGTATTTCCTTGGTAAATAACTGTGAGAAAAGAATACCTGTCAATAGTTGATGACATAATACATCACAGTGTAAAACAGTACATATGTCTGAAAATCTATGCTAACACCAACCATGAAACACAAGCAGCAAAGACAGCAACAGTATCAGTAACCACCTATATTTCGCCCATTGTGTCTCCATATTGGCAACCTATCTATAGATATCCTGCAGAAACAGGTCGCTAGGTGTAGCTGTAGCATAAACCCTGGATTGGAGTACAACTCTCCCTGGAATGGATTCACACACTCAGTATAGAAGGTCGGATCTACCTGAGTAGATCGACATGTTAAAAGACCGAAAACGACTTCACCAACGCCAGAAGATCGACAAGGCAGAAGACCGACGGAGGAAGACACCGACGCTGAGAACACTGTGATGGGGAAAGGATGTGTAAGTATGCGGTAGTGACGGACGTTAGGGTGCGAGTAAGGTAAGTATGCGATGTTGGCGGTGTGTAGGGGTAGGGGTGGGATAAGTGAGTTAGGGTTAGGGCCGGGTTGGGTAAGGGTGCAGTAAGGTAAGTGCGATGTTGGCGGTGTGTAGGGGTAGGGTGGGATAAATGAGTTAGGGTTAGGTTGGGTAGGGGTGCAAGTAAGGTAAGTGTGTGCGTTGGCGGTGTGTAGGGGTAGGGTGGGATGAGTGAGTTAGGGTTAGGGCACAGGTTGGGTGAGTGTGCGATAGTGATGGACCTTAGGGTAAGGGTTTGGGTTAGGGTTGTAGATAGTTGTGCATGTATGGGTTAGTGTTGGTTTGTAAGGATTTTGGTGTGCTTGTGTTGTGTGTGTGGGTTTTGGATAGATTGTTTTGTTTGTTGGTATGATGTGTCGAGTGTATGAGGTGTCGTGTTTGTGAACTGTCGTGTTTGTGAACTGTCGATCTTCTGGCATCGGTGAAGTCATTTTCGGTCTTTTAACATGTCGATCTAGTAAGGTAGATCCAGAAGGTCATATTGTGCATGCTCCTATACTTAGAGAAATTAAGTCCATGTCTGACAACATAGTGGACTATCGATAACTGTTATTCCCACACACACACACACACACACACACACACACACACACACACACACACACACACACACACACACACACACACACATTGGACAGGAATACACACCCATTGGATGGCGCAGTGGTACAGAGGTAGCGTTGTCGCCTCACAGGAAGAGGTTCTCCTATTTGATTCCCGGCTGGGGTGACTTCTGTGCAGAGTCTGCATGTCCTCCCTGCATTCGTGTGGGTTTCCTCCGGGTACACTGGTTTCTTCCCACATTACAAAGACATGTATTTGGAGAATTTCTCCCCAGGCCTTTGCTGAAAATTGGCTTTGTTCCAAGCCGGACTTTCCCAGTTAACAAATGTTAAATAATAATAATATCTAAGGCCAGCATACCATAATATGTCAAACATACACACACTGAAACATGGGGAAGAGAGAGACAGACAGTGACAAAGAACATTTCATTATGAGGCCTTTTCCACCCAGTACACATCACATAGGCCCACTCTATAAGATCTGCAGATGTATGTCACCTTAGATGTACCTTTGGAAAGCATCAGACCTGTAAGTTCAATAGCACATGCAATAAGTGCATAACACACTAGAGAAAATAAGTAGCTAGGTAGGTGTTCTAATCCCAGTCCTGGCAAATGTGTGTGTGTTTGTGTAGGAATTTCTGTTTTAGTCCATATTCACCCATTATATATCCCATTGGCCTATATCACATGATGTGCAGATGTCATTCACAGTAGAAATATCTTCTATTAGGCCTCAGCCTTATAGGCTCTGTGCTGCTTGTGATAACTGTGGAAAATTATAGTACCAATAAGTATTCATGTAGCATTTCTAATCTCAGTCCTGTTGAATGTAAAGTTGCATGCATGTGTGTGTGTGCGTGTGTGTGTGCGTGTGTGTGTGCGTGTGTGTGTGTGTGTTTGTAGGTGAATGATTTTGAGGCCTTTCACATTCATTACACTTTCCATTGCCCTACTTTAGCAATCCTGCTGTCAGCCACCTAGAAATATCCCTTTGGGCAGCTCTCAGCCCTATAACTTCTGTGGCGCTTGTGGTAACTGCGTAATACTATAGTGTAGCAAACTAGTTAGGAAGGAATTCTAATTCCAGTCCTGGCAACTGTTAAAATGTGTGTATTTGTAGATGAATGATTTTGACGACATTCACACTCACTACACCTCCCACTGCCTTACTTTGGCACTCCCGCTGATGTCAGCCACCTAGAAACATCCCTTTAGGCAGCTCTTAGTTCTATAACCTCCATGGCATGTGCAATAACTGCGTAATACTATAGTGTAGCAAGGTAGGAGTTCGAATCCCAATCCTGGCAGTTTAAACATGTGTGTGTATATCTGTAGGTTAAAGTATTTTGTGTGCATACACACCCAGTACATTTCAGAGTATAATACTTTACAAGAGCTGATGATGTCATTCACCTTAGAAATATGTGTGGACACCGTCTTACCTATAAGCTCCATGGCATGTGTGATAAATGCGTAACACTGTAGTATTAATAACTGCATAGGCTGGGGTTTGAATCTCATTCCTTGTGTGTGTGGTATATATATATATATATATATATATATATAGATATGTGTTTGTAGCTTAAAGATTTTAGCCCCAGTTACACCTAGTACACTTCTCAGTGCCCTACTTTAGCAGTCCTGCAGATCTCATTCACCTTAGAAGTTCCTAACTTCACTCCAAGCAAATGTAAATGTGTGTGTGTGTGTTTGTGTGTAAGGTAAATTATTTTATGAAATCTCTCGCCAGCTACATCACCCAATGTCATGGTTTCCAAGGACTGATGAGGTTCCTCACCTTAAAAGTATTTTGAGACATCTACCCTGTAAGTTCCGTGACATGTGTGATAAATGTGTAACACTTTAGTAGCAATACATAGATAGATAGGAGTTCTAATCTCAGTACTGGCAAGTGTGTGTGTGTGTGTGTGTGTCTGTGTGTGTGTTGTTGTTTTGATTGCGTAATAACAGATCCATTGGGGGTGGGTTTTGCTACAGTATTATATTTCCGTTGGGGCGGTGGGTTTTGCTAAGTTATTCTATTGATGACCTAGCATATGTCCCAACAACCACATTACAAGACCAACAGTTATCAGCCACTGTAAAGGTTAGTGTGGACAATTTGCAGCCCTAAAAGCATTGTGCCATCTGCAATAACCATGTGACTGTATGGCACAGATGACAAGGTAGGCAGCCCATCTACTCCTGGGATACCCCTCCCAACCAACAATCATACACATACACACTCAGGTAGGCATCTACCCCTATAGCTGTATGTGGCCTGCAAACCAGCTCACACATAGAACCCACAGTGTGAAAGCTGCAGACTCCATGTCAGAGTGCTGAACAGTCATGAGTGGAGTCCCACAAGTTGTGAATCTGGGTCCCCTCAAGTTTCTGATCAATACCTCTGAGGACCAGCCCAATACAAAGGTGCCCAGGCTGACAGTGTTTGCAAATTACTACAAGGTGGGTGTCAATATTACACCCTCATGTGTGATTGCCACCCTACACAAAGGTCTCTCTGAGACCTTAGACTGTTTCAGATCCCTGGACATAAGTTGAATGCCAGATGATGTAGGGCCACCCCCCTTGGGTAAAACATGGTTCCCATAAAGTAATACACTGATGTAGACCACTGAGCACTGATGGTGTAACAGAACTGGGAACACAGGTCGACAGTGTTGACCACCACAGTGCCAATGTCTTCAAAAAGCACTTCCATGTGTCACCTCCTCTGGCTAAGGGTGTTGGATTTCTGATGTAAAAGGACAGTGTTTCCCAGTACTCACAGCTCATTTGGCAAATCACCGTGTACTATGGTTCATAGGTTCATATATTAGTACTAGGCTAACTGCCCTTGTGGGCCATTTTAAGTCTAGCTAATTATCCCATGTGAGAATCAAACCCAGCTATGCCTGACCCAACTCTGACATGAATGCCACATCTGAGAAACCAGGCTGTCCACACCACATGCCCCAGAGACATCAAACCAATCCACATAATCAACAGTACATGCAGGGGAGTAGGTTCACAACACAGAGACTGGCCATGCTATATAATTGATGCCACATACATGTTAAGTAGACCATATCACTGGCCTTCTCCAGGAGACATCTGGAGCAGTGCATAGGGACTAGAATACCCACCCTGGTGACTATCCCAGTGGCTATACTGAGTAGGCACACTGTGGAATATTGTCAGGTGCCATGCTGCCAGGGTAGTCCCATCGGCTACCCTGTAAAGCCTCCATGGCTATTTGATTAGTACACACCTATGAAGCATTGCATTCCACTTCCCACTGCCCTACTTTATCACTCCTGCTGATGTGCATCACCTTGTAAGATCCCTTTGAGCATTCTGCAGCTGTATAAGCTTTGTGGCACTTGTGATAATGCATAATACTATAGTGCAGTAAACAAGTCCAGTAGAGGTTCTATTCTCAGTAATGGCAAACATAAAAGTGTGTCTTTGAGTGTGTGTGTGTTTGTAGAGTCATGATTTTGAAGCCATTCACACTTACTACACTTCCCTTTCCCCTCCTTTAGTACTGTTGCTGATGTCACTCACCTTTAAAGATACTTTTGGACAGCGATCAAACTTATAAGCTCTGTGGCACGTCTGATAACTGCCTATAGTAGCAATAACCAGATAGGCAGGGGTTTGAATCTCACTCTTGGCAAGTGTGTGTGTGTGTCTTAGGGTGTCTATCTGTAGTTGTGTCGTTAACACTGTGATCCATATCCATGGGGGGTTTGCTACACTTTTGTGTGGTCCACCCATTACACTATTACATGTCCACTGTACAGGGCCCACTGTTGTGGTAGCTGTGGGCACTCTGCAGTCCTATAAACTGTCATGTGAGTTAACTATGTAACAGTATGGAGTCCAAAACATGATACGTGGCCCTTGTAGTTCAGTGATACAATTCCACACCCAGGAAGCATAAGCAAACACACTAATCTATTCACTATTCACTAATCCCTATGTCAGTACATGGTCTGCAAACTGGCTCATGGATGGAACCCACAGTGTGGAAGCAGCGGACTGCATGTCAGCCTGCTAAACTGTCATGAGTGCGAGTGTGTATGGTTCTAATCTCAGTGATGGCAAGTGTGTGTCTGTGTGTGTTGACCATATACTGTCTGTGTAATAACAGGATCTATTGGGATGTGGATTTTACTTATTTATTTTATTGATGTCCTACTATATGTCCCAATGTCCACATTACAAGGCCAACAGTTGTGAAACACTGTAGGGGTAGGTGTAGACACTCTACAGCCCTGAATGTGTTGTGCCATGTGCAATGACTATGTGACAGTATGGTATATAACATGATAGGCAGCACTTCTAATCCTTCCACACCATACTCCACTCAGGAATCATACACACACAGTTGGCTAGGCATCAAACCCTAGAGCAGTAGTTCCCTTGCAAACTGCATCACAGATAGAACCCACAGTGTAAATGCAGTGGACCCCATGTCAAACGGCTGAACAAACATGAGTCGAGTCCCACAGGGTGTGGACCTGTGTCCTCTCGTGGTTGCGATCTACACCTCTGAGGCGTAGGCCAACACCAAGGCATCCTGGCAGACAATGTTTGCATCAACTGTAAGGTGGGTGCTATCACTACTCACCCATGTGATGTTGACATCATGCACAAAGGCCTCTCTGAGACCTATCACTGTTATCAGAACCCTGGACATTACCTCATTGCCAGGATATGTTCCGCCATCCCCTTTGGGAACAGCATGTGTCACATGAAGTAATACTTTGGTTGTAGTCCCTTGAACAGTGAGGTTGTTACAACAGAATATAGAACACATGTTGACAGTGTGTCATTGTGTTCTCTGTTGACAATGACAGTGCCACTGACATTAGAAATTCCTTCCATGTGGTACATCTCCTGACTAAGGGTGTGTAATCCAGCAGGTAACAGGCCATGGCCACCCTGTACCTTCCCTCAGTAGGCCAGTCAATGTGTACAGTGGCCTTTCAGCATGTAACCCACTGGACACCTGCAACAAAGATAATCCCATGTGTTACACACATGCCGTGTATGGATGGACTGCTATACCCCCAATGAATCCCTGTACCATACTGGCTACATAGGTGTGAACACTGCCTGATAATCTGGGGTTATCAATCTGCTCACACAACATGCACCAGAGACCTCAACCACACTTCCACACTACAAAGTCAGTTTATCTGTAGTGTGGCTATGGCTTGGTGACATGCCTAGCAGCTCAGTGTATTTCCGCTACTGTGATGTTATTTCCAGATATTTGTCAGTTGTACTGTTGCCTTGCCCCCATAAGGGTTGTGTATTTCTGACACAGCAGTGCGATGATGTGATGATTTTAATCACTAACTACTGGGAAGTGATTGGGTTTTTGACTTGTGCTATTCTACTCTTTATATGTTGGAACAGACAGGAGAGTGTTACTTCATCAGTTGTGTCAGATCATCTACTTCAGTATGTCCCCCCCCCCCACCCCCGTTGTCAGGCTTGGTGATTCATTGCACTAAGGGATTCTGAGCATATCTCATTGTTGTCCATTTTTCTGGTACATCACTGTGATGATGTGAGGATTCCAGTCAGTAAATGATGACATACATTTAAATTTTGTAACACACATCCTTCTGCACATGCATGCTGACAGAACCCTGTTACTGTAGCAACATTCTACAGTTATAAATGCAGTACTTACATTTTTCCCTATTCTAGGCCCATTGTTTCTCCATTTTGACAGCCTTTGTCCAACATTCTTGCAGTAACAGGTGGTGAGGTATGGTGATGACGTGTGACTGTAATACATATCATGAGCATATATATATATATATATATATATATATATATATATATATATATATATATGTATATATATATATTTACATGGGTCTACTTCTCTTTATCGAAATGTCATCATTTCGAAAAAGAGAAGTAGACAATCACTTATGCAAAAGTGCACTTAAACGAAAGTGCACTTTCACGAATATCAATTCAACGAGTTGATAAAAACAAAGTAAACACCAAAAACAGTGTTTTGCAGGGGGGGCAAGTCCCCCTGCTCCCCCCATATGGGGGACTGCTACGTAAATATACTAACTCTGAGATTGCAGGTAAATTCCTTTCCCCCACTGTAGTGTGCTTCAGCGCCATAGTGTTTCTTAGTGGTTCATTGAACCAATATTCGCGAAAGTGCACTTTCAATTAAGTGCACTTTCGAGTAAGTGATCGTCTGCTTCTCTTTTTCTAAATGATGACATTTCGATAAAGAGAAGTAGACCTATATATATATATATATATATATATATATATATATATATATATATATATATATATATATATATATATATATATACATATATATACACACATGCACACACACACACACACACACACACACACACACACACACACACACACACACACACACACACACACATAATTTCATTTTATATGTCTAAATCTATAGTTGTGTAAATATATATGTACATGTTCTATATGTCTTTCCTTCATATGTATATCTCTATATATCTGAAGTATATACTTTTTCATAGTTATCTATTACCATAAACATCTATAGGTGTATATTTATATATACTAAACATGAATGACTCCAGAGATTTTCCCTACTATTCCATACCTGTCCTGAAAGATATATTTGAAAAAGCAACAGTGATTTCAACAGCTCAGATGGTGTAGTGGTATGTTCTCTGTCTTTATTGTAGAAAGTCTTGGGTTTAAGACCTGGCACTGCTGGCTTTTTCATTAATGTTAAATCTGCAGCCTGCATGATATGTTTGTAAAAGCAAGAGCACTTCCTGCAGCTCATATGGTGTAGTGGCATATTTTCTGACTCTAGTGCTCAGGGTCCTGGGTTCAAAACTTCGCAACGCTTATTATTTTGTTGCTGGGCAGAACACTGGCTGATGGAGACAGGGTGATTAAGGCACCTGTAAGCAGCTGTAAGCAGGTTTGCGTGAAGCTAAGCGATGCCAACACATGGTTAAACATGAAAATGCTTAATCTGTATAGACATCGCTTAGCTTCATGCAAAACCACGTAAATGCATTTACCGCTGCTTACTCCCTCTTAGGTTCATAGGTTCATACTAGGCTATCTGTCCTAGGGCATTTATAAGCCTAGCCAGAGTGTGTTTGGCTTTTGCCACCCATTTTAAATTAATTTTCCTATGCCCTTTTTCGAGGTTAGTATACTGTGCTTCTGTCTAACAGTGACACAGAAGTGATACCCGGGGTAAACCTATGATCTCCCATCTACTCATCAAGATTCCTCTTGAAGAGAGTCAATGAGGGACTCATTGACTCTCTTCAAGAGGAATCCTGATGAGTGGATGGGAGATCGTAGGTTTACCCCGGGTATCACTTCTTACCCCCGCACTAATTTCTTTAAAAGAAAAAAGAGGTGATAGGAAAGTGTTGGAAAAAGGGGCATGCAGAGGGAAAAACAAGATGAAAGGTAACTAGGAATGTGCAGGACTGGAGTAGGGAAGGTCCATAGCTGTCCATTTGCACTTCTACAAAATTTTGAGGTAAATTTGGACACTTGAAACCCTGAGAGAGGACAGGGAGGGTGGTTGTGAATCGAAAGCGCATGAGCCCCCATATGGATACAATGGGACTGAGGTCCCCACCCATGGGCAGTCACCACTGCACCTTCACAGCCCCAAAGGTGGCTGTGCTGGGGGCTTAGCAGGAGGGGAAGGCTGACCCTCAAGATGTGCCATGTGGCCCTCAAGGTGGCATAACTGATCTCTGAACTCCTTTCAGGCCAATTGTACAGGATTACATGTGTCCAGTTGACATTTATGCAAAAAGGACAGCTATGTATGGGGCATAATTCTTTCTGGGGAACAGATTGCCCTTTATTTTTTTAGGTGAGAGTGGGATGTTGGGGAAGGATAGTAGGTATAATTGAGGAGGTAGGTTGGGTAGGAATACAGACAAGACAGCAGACAGGGGCAGAGTTGGACACATGTGGGCAAACACCTTGGATGGGGAGGGTGGTTGTGAATCAAAAGCGCATGAGCCCCCATATGGATACAATGGGACTGAGGTCCCCACCCATGGGCAGTCACCACTGCACCTTCACAGCCCCAAAGGTGGCTGTGCTGGGGGCTTAGCAGGAGGGGCAGGCTGACCCTCAAGATGTGCCATGCGGCCCTCAAGCTGGCATAACCGATCTCCGAACTACCTTCAAAGCTCAGTACGATTTTTAGTTGCTGAAAATGGACAAAATAGAATAGGTTTTTATAGGTCTTGTGCTACTGGCAAGTTTGGTTTAATTATTATAAAGTCTAGTCCTCTTCTTCTCCTTTCAGCTGTGCCTATTATGGATCACCACGGTGGATCATCAGTCTACAGAACAAGGGGCAGTAGAGTTTTATGTTGTTGAGTTGCAGCCCAGTGCCCAACCTTCCTCAGAGGGCACGCGCACACATATGCGCACACACACACACACACACACACACACACACACACACACACACACACACACACACACACACACACACACACACACATATGTAGGGCCAAATTAGAATGTCTAATCCACCTGCAGCACACCTTGGGAATGTGGGACGAAATTGGAGCACCGTGAGGAAACCCACGCAAACACAGGGAGTGTAGATCACAGTATCTGTTGTACCTTTAAAGCCACTGTAGTTCATGGGCATGTGCATATAAGTACTGAGGATGTGCAAGCAGAGTACCATTTTGTGTAAACAGCTGGAGTGAAAGCATGCATGTGTGTAGCAGTCAGTCAGTTAGCTAGTTCGTTTAAGTTTTATGTTCCACTCATCCATCCTGATGTGTTTGTGTGCAATAAACGTCTTAAATGAACACCCAAGCCTCATCATCTTATTTAAATATACAAGATGATCGACATGGTGTCAGAATGGGATCTGACGTCAAAACATCTTAAAATCATGAGGCACACAGTCAGAAATGGAGGAATATACAGGAGTGGTTCAAACAACTCACAAACAACTTGTAAACATCTCAGAAAATATTTCCAGGTACTTAAACTCAATTAAATGATTTTTTTCCTTGAATATAAAGTGACATATTCAAAACATTCAGAATGAATTACTGAATAAACAAAATGTTTGAATTTGAGACATACTGATACTACAAGTACTTGAAATAATTACAATAACATTTGAAACAATATCCACATTGTATAAAATGTCTGAAAGAGAAAAAGCAATGGTATTTGTTCATAATGTACTATTTAAGTGTTTAACATGTGCAAAGTGTTGGCAGTGTACAGAGTATTACAATACAGCTATTTCAAAGGGTCTGCTGTGCAGTTGAATATAATTACAAGTACCTGGTGTGTGTTTGACACTTATTTGGCATGGCAGAGGGATTTAGCAGACCTGGTCCACTTGTGTTTGGTAACAATATTGCTGAAAATTGGAGAGTGTTTGAGCAAGAATATAATATTTTCATACAAGCTGCTTTTTCTGATAAAGATGCACATACAAAAGCATTTATTCCTCTCAATTTAGCTGGTTCAGAAACCACTGAGGGAGAATGTTCATTTGTGTGTGCATTTGCTGTTTATGCAGAGGAGGGGGAAGACCACCATACTGTGATACAAGCTAAAGTGCAGGAAGACCCTGCGTGCTTAAAACATAAATTTAGAGAAATGTGCAGCCCTCAAATGAATGTTACAATGGAAAGGCATATATTTTTACACAGGAAATCAATAGCCTGGTGAAACTTTTGCAGCATTTATAACTGACTTGAGAAGCAAGGCAAAAACGTGCAGATTTGGTGATTTGAGAGATGAGCTGATAAAAAGACAGGCTTGGGTGTGGTGTTAATAATGATATAGTGAGAAAGATTTTTCCTTGAGACAGTGATTTAATGTTGAGCGAAGCCATTGAGAATTGACAAACAGATGAGCTTACAGAAAAGCACATGGATATGCTTACGAATGAGAAGAGCATGCTTGCAGCTTCTTGCAGCATGAATGCTGATAGTATGCAGCACAAGATTAAGAGTATAGGCCAAAGGGTGTGGCTCCCAAAATGAAACCCAGGGCAGCTTTAGTAAAACCCAGTGCACATGCAGCAAAACCAAGGGGTGATTTAGCAAAACTCATGGTAAACCTCATAGTCAGCTGTTGTAATCGTGGAGGTAGTCACGAACCTGAACAAGAAAAGTGCTTAGTTTTTGGTCAGCAATACCACAGATGTAAAAAGTGGAATCATTTCAGAAAGCTTTGTAAATCTAGAGAGTCACATTCTTAAGAGAGAGCATTCTAAGAAGCAAGTTGATGAAGTAGAAAGCTGCAACCCTACTTTTTATGTTGATGGTTTTCTCTGTGCTTGAGATAAAGGTTAATGCAGTATATCTGTTGGCAAAGTGTGAAGTATTTTGTACTGTACTGATTAATGTGAGACCTGTAGAGCTCAAAGTTGACACTGGTTCTGTTACATCAGCAGAAATGTTTGTTAAGGTAAAAGCTGGTGAAAAACTTGATTTGGCAAAATGTGCGAAGCTTGTTGCTTATGGTGGTGAAGAAATTCAAACACAAGGCTCAGTAGTGCTTTCATGCTATTCTGCTAGGAGCAGCCATGACTTACAGTTTTATTTTTAAGTAGCGGGGGCATGGGGGTTGCAGGGGGCTTGCCCCCTGTTTAAACCCATTAGGGTAAACATTTAAAGTTAATTTTTTTTCCAAAATTACGGAATTTTGATAATATGGTGTCGACCATATTATATTCGATGTTCCGTAACTTCGATGTTATAATATAGACCCCCGACAACTGCCACAGGTCTCAGAGAGGACTTTGTGAAGGATGTCAACCTCATGTGGGGGGTAATAATAGCATCCACCTTGTAGTCATCTGCAAACATTATCAGCCAGGGTGCCTTCATATTGGACTGATCCTCAGAGGTGTGGATCCCCAAACATGAGTGGACCCAGGTCCATAACCTGTGGGACTCCACTCATGACTGTTCAGCAGTCTGACATGGAGTCCACTGCTTTCACACTGTGGGTTCTATCTGTGAGCCAGTTTGCAGGCCACCTACAGATATAGGAGTGTGTTTGTGTCTGATTTATACCTCTCAACCTCTTAGAGCCAAAAATCTGTACAAAGCCTTACATGATGGGGAGAGAAATAGGGAGAGATTTTAAATCTTGCTCTTACAAACTTAGAAAGTTGATAGAATAATGAGTTTTGCATTAGCATGAATATTCTAAAGGATGTAGAGTCTTGAACTCAAATGTGTCTTCAATATTTCATGACATCAATCATTGGCTATTTGCCAGAAAAGTGCAGATTTTAGGTGGAACACACCAAAAATATGTGGCAAAACTGTGGACATTCTGCAAAATTCTGTACAGTTGGGAGGTATGGTATGGTATGATTCTGTAGTGGGGAGTGGTATCGCAGAATTAGATGTGCTGCCTATCTTCTCTAGTCCATACTGTTACATAGTTATTTTACATGGCACAATGCTTATAAAGCTGCAGAGTGTCTATAGCTCCCTCTACAGTGGATTACAACTGCGGGCCTTGTAATGTGGACACTGGGACATGTACTGGGTGGGCAACAGCAAAGATTGGCAAAAACCTGCCCCCCCATGTATATGGTTCTCACTCAAAGCAACAACCCGCCCACAGACAGGATGCTGTTCTTGCACACAGACACACACTTGCCAGAATGGAGATTAGAACCCCTACCTATCTATTTATTGCTGCTACAGTGTTACACCTTTATCAGACGTGCCACAGATCTTATAGGGTGAAGGTTGTTCAAAGGTACTTATAAGGTGAGGAACATCACCAGCCCTTGCAAAGTATGGCAATGGGTGATGTACTTGGTTAGAGAGGCCACAAAATACTTTAACCTACACATACACACACACACACACACACACACACACACACACACACACACACATTTACCAGAACAGGGATTAGAAATCCTACCTAACTAGTTATTTGTAGTATAGAGTTACGCAGTTATCGCATGCACCACAGAGTTTATAGGGCAGAGGCCTGACAAAAGATGCTTCTAAGGTGGATGATATCTGCAGGACTGCTGAAGTAGGACAATGGGAAGTGTACTGGGTGTGAATGGACCAAAATTCATTAATTTATGAACACACACACACTTTTATATTTGGCTGGACTGAGATTGGAACTCCTACCTAACTAGTTATTTGTGCTATATTGTTATGCAGTTATCACATACGCCACAGAGCATATAGGGGTGAGGCCTGATGAAAGATACTTCTAAGGTGACTGATATCTGCAGGATTGCTAAAGTGTACTGGGTGTGATTGTACGAAAATTCTTTAACTTATGAACATACACACACCCTCAGGATTCACAAAGCATCATTTACCATGCAGGAACAGTGTAGGAGCTTCTGCAAGGGGAAATGGCCTCTGTGTGATTCAGGATAGTGCCGTTTTCACGTGCACGAGTGACCCTACACTGTTCTAGCACAGAAAACCGTGCGGCATGCTAATCACCTCATTTGATGGTGAAAAACATGCAAATGAGGTGATTTAGTGATTCACCAAGGTGCCCAGACTCCATGTTAGAACAGTGTCAGTGCAGAAATGTATTCGGTTAATAACCAAATACATTTATGCAACTTACAAAATGAAGGCATGACAGCTCATAAAAAAGCATGTATTATGTACATTAGACATGCCAGTGGCCAAATATAAGGCCATTAGTATTAAAAATTGTTTAATCTTTATGAAAATTAAACACTTTATATTTTTTGCTGATCTCGGCCGTTTAAGCAAACAAGATTGTGCCGAAAATTTTTAAAAAATGGGAAAACTCATTCTAATGTAAATCTGCATTTTGTCATTATAGTCTATGGCATGCAGAATGTAAACAATACCAGGAAGCACTGGTTGTCATGGGGAAAGGGTCTGTTTTAGTGCATTAACTAATGACCTACACACTGGGGTATGCAAATGAGGGGAGTTATACTGAATCACATATTTCTCCAAAGTGTCAGCTTGCACCTAATTGTGTAGGTGCAGCAATAAAACCATGCAAGTCTAAGACCTGGATGACTTCATAAGGGGGTGTGTCATGCTTGCTGTAAGCTCATTGGAGCTCTGTGACCTGTGTTTGCCCTTAGCTTAGCACAGCTAAGGAAGGGAGTGTGTCATATGTCCGTGAACACTGTTTACATAGCCTAAATGGGTATGCATGGCGCACACTGGGTTTTAAAGAAAAACAAAAACAAGAAAAAGAGAGAGGAAATAGCAGCACTATTTACATTTCAGCACTGGGTAAGAGTGGTGAGCCTCGGGCTTAAATAGGGAGGAAGTGGGAAGGGGATCAGCAGCAGGAAGGCAATCAAGGAGAACTAGCATAGCTGGCAGGTGGAATGTATCAGAATCAGCCAGTTACACAAGCAGAAGCCCAGCACACTACAATAAACTATGCAAACACCTTTCAGACTGTTTTTTCCCAAAAACTCTACACCACCGGTGTACACAGGGGATTTTTAACTGTCTAAACTAACTGTTATGTT
Organism: Protopterus annectens; assembly: GCF_019279795.1. Lineage (NCBI taxonomy): Eukaryota > Metazoa > Chordata > Ceratodontiformes > Protopteridae > Protopterus > Protopterus annectens. The sequence goes on along the minus strand of NC_056726.1, from coordinate 1,635,853,282 downwards.
AGAGGCTGCTGCTGCTTTACTCCATCAATATGTTCTAGAGACTGAGAGTGGTGAGGAGGAGAATGCTGACAACCAGCCCACAATGAGGAGGAGGAGAAGAGTGTACAGACCCAGGGTAACCTACCAGGGGCTACATGAGCTGGAGATAGTGGAGCCATATAGGGTGGACAGGGACATTCTACAGCTAATCATTGAGCTGTGCCGGCCCCGCCTCAAACACAGAACCAGCAGAGGGGAACCCATCCCACTGTATACTAAGGTATGTGTAGCCTTAAGAATACTAGCCACAGGTACCTTCCAAAGACCAACTGGGGATATCATGGGGTCTCACAAGCATCAGCACTCCAGGATACTGCATCATTTCCTGGATGCCATGTCAGCACATGCCAGTGAGCACATATATTTCCTCAGCACCCATGAGGCGTTGACCAGCAATATGCATTTCTTCCACCATATAGCAGAATACCCTGAGGTAGCGGGTGCTATAGACTGCATGCACATACACATCAAAGCACCATCCGGTGAGCGGGGTAGGGTCTACATAAACCATAAGGGCTTCCCCTCCATCAACTGCCAAGTCGTGTGCGATGCCCAGGGCATTATCATGAATGTGTGTGCTGGCAGCCCTGGACGCTATCACGACTCCCACATCTGGCATTGCTCACAGCTGTATCATGGGTTTGCCAGGGGGGACATCCTATATGGCTACCTAGTGTTGGATGCTGGCTACGCACTGGAGCCGTGGCTGATGACACCCATCAGAAATGCACACACACCTGAACAAGAACTCCATAATGAGATACACGCACAAACCAGGATCATTATAGAGCATGTGTTTGGGATGCTCAAGTCATGGTTCCACTGCCTTGACATATCCAGTAGATCCTTGCAGTACTCTCCAGCTACGTATACACAAATGTTCATAGTATGTGCCATGCTGCACAATATGATCTTGCGGAAACAGCTGCAGCAGGAACAGGACGGGGCAGGGCCACACAGCCCCCCCACCATTGCCAAGGCCAGCACAGGCACAGAGGGACTTTGAGGAGGATCTACCTGAGCCTGCCCTGTAGGCAGAAGGAGGCATGTCCAATATGCCCAGGCCTTGGCAAAGAGGCAATGCATAGCACATACACTGACATGGTAGGGACCCAGGAACTGATACCACTCTCTGATTCGCACATACAGTAAAAGGGATGCCAAACATGCCACTACCTGTGCCTTACCATGTATAGGCAGTGTACTGCATGCATCCAACATAGTCAGCCCTCCAGCACCGTCCACAGTACCGCCCCAAGCACAAGGTAAGTCACTCTTCCTATCAATTAGTGAATGTAATAGTATGTTCTGATACTGATATCTATGGTATGGATGCAAGCATGCAAGGGAATTGGGTGGCCAAATGGGATAGCAGCAGATAGCTGTATGGAACAGCAGGAAATCCATAAATACTGGTGTCAGCCTACTAGGCAGTAGTACACAAGGTGAAAACTCCCACTGCAGTACATGTGGTGGCCCAAATAACTGGGTGTCCATAAGTCACACACATGGATGTCAGCGAGGGTTCACATACACACCACCTCCTCACACAAGAGGACAGGTGTAGATGACCATAAGGAAAGGCAGGCTAAGGCCCTCAAATGCCCACAATGGTGAACAGCCCCCTTCCAGACCTACACAAACATACAACAGGTCTGGCAAGTTGCATTATAGTTCTGAAGAGTAAGAAGTCTGAAACTGAAATGTATGCCATTTAAATCTAACGTGTACTCTACTGATATGCCACCTTCAAACAAGATAGGTCATAATAAAATACGAAATGGAAGCAAACAGAGTAAGTAAAATACCAGTACAGTCATTGCAAATGTGTAGAGTCTGCGGGTGTGCATCCCCCACTCCCATGTAGAAATGCATTAACATGTAAGTTTGTGGAGTAATATCAGAGTGCCAGAGCTGTCCCAATCAACATGATAAATTGGTGCATGTGTATGCAGGCGTCACTGTGGTAAGTTTGTTGTGTGTTAATATTGTCTGGAAGTGGTCAGCATGTTGGCCTTGGATGGTTGTGTCTCAGTGACCTGCGTGCAGTACTGTGGTTGACAGGGCCATGTTCCAACAACTGCAGTGCCAACCACTCTGCTTCTCAGCTACACCCATGTCAACAGTTGTACATACTCCATGTCCAGATGTCAATATCTGTCACAGTTGGAAAACTGGATAGGCCATGAATGGGTGGCCATACATAGAAACAGTACACACAGGTGGAAGTACCCTACACAGAGTGCTTATAAAATAACTGTCAGCAGCACACAACTTTGAAATTATACTTAGAGGTTAGCATCTCATTACTTGTCCCTCTAGTATGGAATATTGGTAGTCTGGCCAATTAGTGGCAGGCCACAAAAGACACAGTTATAAAGTAATGACAGACTGCCAGTGTCCACACACAAGGCAGAATAAGGGGAATGCCCCAAGTAAATCTAACAGTCAGGTGCCATTAGCTTCCATGCCACACATGCACTCAGCTCACACCACCATCAGCCACAGGTATCTCACAGGTCATATCCTTGCTGTTGGGAATGATTACAGTATGACCCTACTTCTGTATGGGAATACCCACATGATGCAGCATGCTGAATAGGTATCCTATGCAGGTGTGTCTCTAACTGTAAGCAGCACCCTGCCCACATCCAGACTGATGGATCAATATGAGCAGGAAGGATTGCCAGTAACACCTCACCCACTTACCACTGTCACCCCAGGGGAATCCACTGGCTTACAGCCTGGGAACATACGAGTGACAAAATGCACTTGCCTGCTACAGATGGCCTGCATCACTCTCAAATTGCCTACAGTCCTCTGGCAAAGGCCCATGCCCCACCCATAGTGCCAATGTATGGAATGTCATGGGGTCCTAACTAACAACCTAACACAGTAAACAGAAAACAAACGCAAGGCCGTCCTGACAAATGCCAGTAGCATGCCTTCCCATGTCCTACTGCAAGGACTGTGGACCACGCCATAAATACTGCTGGGAAAAAGGCCCAACTATAGGGATACTTCTCAGATATCACTCACATAATGTTAGGAAGAGGATAGAATAACAGAGGAGGGGAGTATAGAAGCATAGATGTCATGGGGTGTGTGAAGTCTGAAACTCCAATGTCTGGCCGTACTACCTCTGACTGCAGATCCATTAATGAATAGCCACAAACCTGCTTGTAAACCAATATGTGAAGGGAAACTGACCAGATAAGAGTCCTGCCTCTGGATAACTTGGGTGAAGAATCTGCACAGCTAAGAGGTGTGGCCACAGCAGGATATGGCCATTCTATTAAGTTGAGATATGTACAAGAAGGGGATCCCCAGCCAGCATACTACCAAGATGCATGACCATTTACACAGACCCATCAATCAAGTGTCTGTAGCTACCACTCCACAATGTCAGGAATGCGCCAGAATGTCTAGGCTGCAGCCAAGAATAATGGTCTCAGCTTCATTCATCTTGTATTTCCCTGGTAAATAACTGTGAGAAAAGAATACCTGTCAATAGTTGATGACATAATACATCACAGTGTAAAACAGTACATATGTCTGAAAATCTATGCTAACACCAACCATGAAACACAAGCAGCACAGACAGCAACAGTAACAGTAACCACCTATATTTGGCCCATTGTGTCTCCATATTGGCAACCTATCTATAGTTATCCTGCAGAAACAGGTTGCTAGGTGTAGCTGTAGCATAAACCCTGGATTGGAGTACAACTCTCCCTGGAATGGATTCACACACTCAGTATAGAAGGTCATACTGTGCATGCTCCTATACTTAGAGAAATGAAGCCCATGACTGACAACATAGTGGACTATAGATAACTGTTATTCACACACACACACACACACACACACACACACACACACACACACACACACACACACACACACACACACACACACACACACACACACACACACACACACACTGGACAGGAATACACACACATTGGATGGCGCAGTGGTGCAGCGGTAGCGTTGTCGCCTCACAGCAAGAGGTTCTCCTGTTTGATTCCCAGCTGGGGTGACTTCTGTGCGGAGTCTGCATGTCCTCCCTGCATTCGTGTGGGTTTCCTCCAGGTACTCTGGTTTCTTCCCACATTAGAAAGACATGCATGTGGAGAATTTCTCCCCAGGCCTTTGCTGAAAAATGGCTTTGTTCCAAGCCGGACTTTCCCAGTTAACAAATGTTAAATAATAAAAATATCTAAGGCCAGCATACTATAATATGTCAAACATACACACACTGAGACATGGGGAAGAGAGAGACAGACAGTAACAAAGAACATTTCATTATGTGGCCTTTTCCACCCAGTACACATCACATAGGCCCACTCTATAAGATCTGCAGATGTATGTCACCTTAGATGTACCTTTGGAAAAGCATCAGACCTGTAAGTTCAATAGCACATGCAATAAGTGCATAACACACTAGAGAAAATAAGTAGCTAGGTAGGTGTTCTAATCCCAGTCCTGGCAAATGTGTGTGTGTTTGTGTAGGAATTTCTGTTTTAGTCCATATTCACCCATTATACATCCCATTGGCCTATATCACATGATGTGCAGATGTCATTCACAGTAGAAATATCTTCTATTAGGCCTCAGCCTTATAGGCTCTGTGCTGCTTGTGATAACTGTGGAAAACTATAGTACCAATAAGTATTCATGTAGCATTTCTAATCTCAGTCCTGTTGAATGTAAAGTTGCATGTCAGTGTGTGTGTGTGTGTGTGTGTGTGTGTGTGTGTGTGTGTGTGTGTGTGTGTGTGTGTGTGTGTGTGTGTGTGTGTGTGTGTGTGTGTTTGTAGGTGAATGATTTTGAGGCCGTTCACATTCACTACACTTCCCATTGCCCTACTTTAGCAATCCTGCTGTCAGCCACCTAGAAATATCCCTTTGGGCAGCTCTCAGCCCTATAACTTCTGTGGCGCTTGTGGTAACTGCGTAATACTATAGTGTAGCAAACTAGTTAGGTAGGAATTCTAATTCCAGTCCTGGCAACTGTTAAAATGTGTGTGTTTGTAGATGAATGATTTTGAGGACATTCACACTCACTACACCTCCCATTGCCTTACTTTAGCACTCCCGCTGATGTCAGCCACCTAGAAACATCCCTTTGGGCAGCTCTTAGCTCTATAACGTCCGTGGCATGTGCAATAACTGCGTAATACTATATTGTAGCAAACTAGCAAGGTAGGAGTTCTAATCCCAGTCCTGGCAGTTCAAACATGTGTGTGTGTGTGTGTGTGTGTGTGTGTGTGTGTGTGTGTGTGTGTGTGTGTGTGTGTGTGTGTGTGTGTGTGTGTGTGTGTGTGTATATCTGTAGGTTAAAGTATTTTGTGTCCATACACACCCAGTACATTTCAGAGTATAATACTTTACAAGAGCTGATGATGTCATTCACCTTAGAAATATGTGTGGACACTGTCGTACCTATAAGCTCCATGGCGTGTGTGATAAATGCGTAACACTGTAGTATTAATAACTGCATAGGCTGGGGTTTGAATCTCATTCCTGGTGTGTGTGTGCGTGTGTGTGTGTGTGTATATATATATATATATATATATATAGATATATATATATATATAGATATGTGTTTGTAGCTTAAAGATTTTAGCCCCAGTTACACCTAGTACACTTCTCAGTGCCCTACTTTAGCAGTCCTGCAGATCTCATTCACCTTAGAAGTACTTAACTTCACTCCAAGCAAATGTAAATGTGTGTGTGTGTGTTTGTGTGTAAGGTAAATTATTTTATGAAATCTCTCGCCAACTACATCACCCAATGTCATGGTTTCCAAGGACTAGTGAGGTTCCTCACCTTAGAAGTATTTTGAGACATCTACCCTGTAAGTTCCGTGGCATGTGTGATAAATGTGTAACACTTTAGTAGCAATACATAGATAGATAGGAGTTCTAATCTCAGTACTGGCAAGTGTGTGTATTGTTGTGATTGCGTAATATCAGGATCCATTGGGGGTGGGTTTTGCTACAGTATTATATTTCCGTTGCTAAGTTAGTCTATTGATGACCTAGCATATGTCCCAACAACCACATTACAAGACCAACAGTTATCAGCCACTGTAAAGGTTAGTGTGGACAATTTGCAACCCTAAAAGCATTGTGCCATCTGCAATAACCATGTGACTGTATGGCACAGATGACAAGGTAGGCAGCCCATCTACTCCTGGGATACCCCTCCCAACCAACAATCATACACAAACACACTCAGGTAGGCATCTACCCCTATAGCTGTATGTGGCCTGCAAACCGGCTCACACATAGAACCCACAGTGTGAAAGCTGCAGACTCCATGTCAGAGTGCTGAACAGTCATGAGTGGAGTCCCACAAATTGTGAATCTGGGTCCCCTCAAGTTTGTGATCAATACCTCTGAGGACCAGCCCACTACAAAGGTGCCCAGGCTGACAGTGTTTGCAAATTACTACAAGGTGGGTGCCAATATTACACCCTCATGTGAGATTGCCACCCTACACAAAGGTCTCTCTGAGACCTTAGACTGTTTCAGATCCCTGGACATAAGTTGAATGTCAGATGATGTAGGGCCACCCCCCTTGGGTAAAACATGGTTCCCATAAAGTAATGCACTGATGTAGACCACTGAGCACTGATGGTGTAAAATAATTGGGAACACAGGTCAACAGTGTTGACCACCACAGCGCCACTGTCTTCAAAAAGCACTTCCATGTGTCACCTCCCCTGGTTAAGGGTGTTGGATTTCTGATGTAAAAGGACAGTGTTTCCCAGTACTCACAGCTCACTTGGCAAATCACTGTGTACTATGGTTCATAGGTTCATGTATTAGTACTAGGCTAACTGCCCTTGTGGGCCATTTTAAGTCTAGCTAATTATCCCATGTGAGAATCAAACCCAGCTATGCCTGACCCAACTCTGACATGAATGCCACATCTGAGAAACCAGGCTGTCCACACCACATGCCCCAGAAACATCAAACCAATCCACATAATCAACAGTACATGCAGGGGAGTAGGTTCACAACACAGAGACTGGCCATGCTATAGAATAGATGCCACATACATGTTAAGCAGACCATATCACTGGCCTTCTCCAAGAGACATCTGGAGGAGTGCATAGGGAATAGAATACCCACCCTGGTGACCATCCCAGTGGCTATACTGAGTAGGCACACTGTGGAATATCGTCAGGTGCCATGCTGCCAGGGTAGTCCCATTGGCTACCCTGTAAAGCCTCCATGGCTATTTGATTAGTACACACCTATGAAGCATTGCATTCCACTTCCCACTGCCCTACTTTATCACTCCTGCTGATGTGCATCACCTTGAAAGATCCCTTTGAGCATTCTGCAGCTGTATAAGCTCTGTGGCACTTGTGATAATGCATAATACTATAGTGCAGTAAACTAGTCCAGTAGAGGTTCTATTCTCAGTAATGGCAAACATAAAAGTGTGTGTGTGTGTTTGTAGAGTCATGATTTTGAAGCCATTCCCACTTACTACACTTCCCTTTCCCCTCCTTTAGTACTGTTGCTGATGTCACTCACCTTTAAAGATACTTCTGGACAGCGATCAAACTTATAAGCTCTGTGGCACGTCTGATAACTGCCTATAGTAGCAATAACTAGATAGGTAGGGGTTTGAATCTCACTCCTTGCAAGTGTGTGTGTGTGTCTTAGGGTGTCTATCTGTAGTTGTGTCGTTAACACTGTGATCCATATCCATGGGGGGGTTTGCTACACTTTTGTGTGGTCCACCCATTACACTATTACATGTCCACTGTACAGGGCCCACTGTTGTGGTAGCTGTGGACACTCTGCAGTCCTATAAACTGTCATGTGAGTTAACTATGTAACAGTATGGAGTCCAAAACATGATACGTGGCCCTTGTAGTTCAGTGATACAATTCCACACCCAGGAAGCAAAGGCAAACACACTCATCTATTCACTAATCCCTATGTCAGTACATGGTCTGCAAACTGGCTCATGGATGGAACCCACAGTGTGGAAGCAGCGGACTGCATGTCAGCCTGCTAAACTGTCATGAGTGGAGTGGCACAGGGCCTCTGACATCCAGCCCAATACAAATGAACTAACAATGTTTGCAGACAATTGCTAACTGGGGGCTATGTCTACATCCCCAGAATATGTGTACCTCTGCATGAAGTCACCACTGACACCTGCAACAGTTGTTAGAACACTGTCCTTAGAGTCAGTATCATGAGATGTGTCCCAATCACCTGTCAAATCAATGTGTTGTCCACAATTTACCACATTGGTGGTTGTCCAGTGGACACAGATGTCCCCATAGGAAGTCTGTGAACACAGCTTGACAGCAACCTCTCTTCTGACCACCACATTGCTACTGTGGATGGAAAGTCTTTCCATGTGGCACATTTCTTAACTAAGGGTGTGTCATCCAGGAATGAAGAGGTGAATGTCTCCCTCTACTGCATGCTCATTAGGCCTATTAGCAGGTACAGTGGCCCATTAGCCATGCAACTCACTAGATACATTATAGAGAGAGAGAGAGAGAGAGAGACATATTATATATATATATATATATATATATATATATATATATATATATATATATATATATATATGAAATGTGTCTATATACAACACATGAATGTTTCCACCAAGCTTTCTCACTATTGTTGTATGCCTCTATTGCATGATATATTTTACAAAACAAGAACAATTCCTACAGCTCAGATGATGTAGTGGTATGTTCTCAGACTTTAGTGTACAGGTTCCAGGGTTCACATCCTTGCATGGCTGATTATTGTTTCTGGGCAGAACATGGTCTGTTGCATACACAATGGTAACATGCCACTACTTACTGATGTCGCTTGCCTTAGTAGTACCTTAGGACAAGTATCATCCCAGAACTTCTGTGGTGTATCTGATAAATGAATAACAATGTACTAGCAACAAATAGATTGGTAGGACTTGTCATCACAGCCCTGGCAAATGTAAAAATGTGTGTTGTCATCACAGCCCTGGCAAATGTAAAAATGTGTGTGTGTGTAGGGTAAACTATTTTGTAGTTTCTCTCACCCAGTACAACACTCATTGGCATACTTTACATGGGCTGGTGATGTTCCTCACCTTAGAAGTACCTTGGGACAGCATCTACTCTATAAACTCCATGGCGCATGCGATAAAGGCATAACACTGTAGTAGCAATAAATAGACGTGTATGGTTCTAATCTCAGTGATGGCAAGTGTGTGTGTGTGTTGATCATATCCTGTGTGTGTAATAACAGGATCTATTGGGATGTGGATTTTGCTAATTTATTTTATTGATGTCCTACTATATGTCCCAATGTCCACATTACAAGGCCAAAAGTTGTCAAACACTGTAGGGGTAGGTGTAGACACTTTACAGCCCTGAAAGTGTTGTGCCATGTGCAATGACTATGTGACAGTATGGTATATAACATGATAGGCAGCACTTCTAATCCTTCCACACCATACTCCACTCAGGAATCATACACACACAGTTGGCTAGGCATCAAACCCTAGAGCAGTAGTTCCCTTGCAAACTGCATCACAGATAGAACCCACAGTGTGAATGCAGTGGACCCCATGTCAAACGGCTGAATAAACATGAGTCGAGTCCCACAGGGTGTGGACCTGGGTCCTCTCGTGGTTGCGATCTACACCTCTGAGGTGCAGACCAACACCGAGGCACCCTGGCAGACAATGTTTGCATCAACTGTAAGGTGGGTGCTATCACTACTCACCCATGTGATGTTGACATCATGCACAAAGGCATCTCTGAGACCTATCACTGTTATCAGAACCCTGGACATTACCTCATTGCCAGGATATGTTCCGCCATCCCTTTGGGAACAGCATGGGTCACATGAAGTAATACTTTGGTTGTAGTCCCTTGAACAGTGAGGTTGTTATAACAGAATGTAGAACACATGTTGACAGTGTGTCAGTGTGTTCTCTGTTGACAATGACAGTGCCACTGACATTAGAAATTCCTTCCATGTGGGACATCTCCTGACTAAGGGTATGTAATCCAGCAGGTAACAGGCCATGGCCACCCTGTACCTTCCCCTCAGTAGGCCAGTCAATGTGTACAGTGGCCTTTCAGCATGTAACCCACTGGACACCTGCAACAAAGATAATCCCATGTGTTACACACATGCCGTGTATGGATGGACTGCTATACCCCCAATGAATCCCTGTACCATACTGGCTACATAGGTGTGAACACGGCCTGACATACACAGCCATGTCTCACCAAATCCAGTCAGAAATGCAGCATCTGGGGTTATCAATCTGCTCACACAACATGCACCAGAGACCTCAACCACACTTCCACACTACAAAGTCAGTTTACCTGTAGTGTGGCTATGGCTTGGTGACATGCCTAGCAGCTCAGTGTATTTCCCCTACTGTGATGTTATTTCCAGATATTTGTCAGTTGTACTGTTGCCTTGCCCCCATAAGGGTTGTGTATTTCTGACACAACAGTGCGACGATGTGATGATTTCAATCACTAACTACTGGGAAGTGATTGGGTTTTTGACTTGTGCTATTCTACTCTTTATATGTTGGAACAGACAGGAGGGTGTTACTTCATCAGTTGTGTCAGATCATCTACTCCAGTATGTCGGATTTGTCCACATTTTCATGCCCCCCACCCCCATTGTCAGGCTTGGTGATTTATTGCACTAAGGGATTCTGAGCATATCTCATTGTTGTCCATTTTTCTGGTACATCACTGTGATGATGTGAGGATTCCTGTCAGTAAATGATGACATACATTTAAATTTTGTAACACACATCCTTCTGCACATGCATGCTGACAGAACCCTGTTACTGTAGCAACATTCTACAGTTATAAACGCAGTACTTACAGTTATAAATGCAGTACTTACTTCCCTATTCTAGGCCCATTGTCCCTCCATTTTGACAGCCTTTGTCCAACATTCTTGCAGTAACAGGTGGTGAGGTATGGTGATGATGTGTGACTGCAATTCATATCATGAGCATATATCTATATATATATGTATATGTATATATATATATATATATATATATATATATATATATATATATATATATATATATATATATATATATATATATATATATATATATATATATATATATATATATATATATATATATATACATATATATATATATATATTTATATATATACATGGGTCTACTTCTCTTTATCATAATGTCATCATTTCGAAAAAGAGAAGTAGACGATCACTTATGCAAAAGTGCACTTAAACGAAAGTGCACTTTCACGAATATCAATTCAACGAATTGATAAAAACAAAGTAAACACCAAAAACAGTGTTTTGCAGGGGGGGGGCAAGTCCCCCTGCACCCCCCATGTGGGGGACTGCTACGTAAATATACTAACTCCGAGATTGCAGGTAAATTCCTTTCCCCCACTGTAGTGTGCTTCAGCGCCATAGTGTTTCTTAGTGATTCATTGAACCGATATTCGCGAAAGTGCACTTTCATTTAAGTGCACTTTCGAGTATGTGATCATCTGCTTCTCTTTTTCTAAATGATGACATTTCGATAAAGAGAAGTAGACCTATAGATATATATATATATATATATATATATATATATATATATATACATGCACACACACACACACACACACACACACACACACACACACACACACACACACATAATTTCATTTTATATGTCTAAATCTATAGTTGTGTAAATATATATATGTACATGTTCTATATGTCTTTGCTTCATATGTATATCTCTATATATCTGAAGTATATACTTTTTCATAGTTATCTATTACCATAAACATCTATAGGTGTATATTTATATATACTAAACATGAATGACTCCAGAGTTTTTTCCCTACTATTCCATACCTGTCCTGAATGATATATTTGAAAAAGCAACAGAGATTTCTACAGCTCAGATGGTGTAGTGGTATGTTCTCTGACTTTACTGTAGAAAGTCCTGGGTTCAAGACCTGGGACTGCTGGCTTTTTCATTAATGTTAAATGTGCAGCCTGCATGATATGTTTGTAAAAGCAAGAGCACTTCCTGCAGCTCATATGGTGTAGTGGTATATTTTCTGACTCTAGTGTTCAGGGTCCTGGGTTCAAAACTTCACAAGGCTTATTATTTTGTTGCTGGGCAGAACACTGGCTGATGGAGACAGGGTGATTAAGGCAGTTGTAAGCAGTTGTAAGCAGGTTTGCGTGAAGCTAAGCGATGCCAACACATGGTTAAACATGAAAATGCTTAATCTGTGTAGACATCGCTTAGCTTCATGCAAAACCAGATAAACGCATTTACCGCTGCTTACTCCCTCTTAGGTTCATAGGTTCATACTAGGCTATCTGCCCTAGGGCATTTATAAACCTAGCCAGAGTGTGTTTGGCTTTCGCCACCCATTTTAAATTAATTTTGCTATGCCCTTTTTCGAGGTTAGTATACTGTGCCTCTGTCTAACAGTGACACAGAAGTGATATCACTTCTTACCCCCACACTAATTTCTTTAAAAGAAAAAAGAGGTGATAGAAAAGTGTTGGGAAAAGGGGCATGCAGAGAGAAAAACAAGATGAAATGTAACTAGGAATGTACAGGACTGGAGTAGGGAAGGTCCATAGCTGTCCATTTGCACTTCTACAAAATTTTGAGGTAAATCTGGACACTTGAAACCCTGAGAGAGGACGGGGAGGGTGGTTGTGAATCGAAAGCGCATGAGCCCCCATATGGATACAATGGGACTGAGGTCCCCACCCATGGGCAGTCACCACTGCACCTTCACAGCCCCAAAGGTGGCTGTGCTGGGGGATTAGCAGGAGGGGCAGGCTGACCCTCACGATGTGCCATGCGGCCCTCAAGCTGGCATAACCGATCTCCAAACTCCTTTCAAGCCAATTGGACAAGATTACATGTGTCCAGTGGACATTTATGCAAAAAGGACAGCTATGTATGGGGTGTAATTCTTTTTGGGGAACAGATTGCCCTTTTTTTTTTTTAGGTGAGAGTGGGATGTTGGGGAAGGATAGTAGGTATAATTGGGGAGGTAGGTTGGGTAGGAATACAGACAAGACAGCAGACAGGGGCAGTGTGGGCAAACACCTTGGATGGGGAGGGTGGTTATGAATCAAAAGCGCATGAGCCCCCATATGGATACAATGGGACTGAAGTCCCCACCCATGGGCAGTCACCACTGCACCTTCACAGCCCCAAAGGTGGCTGTGCTGGGGGCTTAGCAGGAGGAGCAGGCTGACCCTCAAGATGTGCCATGCGGCCCTCAAGCTGGCATAACCGATCTCCGAACTACTTTCAAAGCTCAGTACGCACCAGACCCCAGACCTGGGAATGGGTGACAGTCTCCTGTCCAATCTCACTCCCGGGGGGGATGAGCCCCATCCCCTGAGGTGGTTCTGCCCGAGGGTGGTTGCAGGACCAGCAAATGAGGAATATCCAGGGCAGGACAGGTGGATCCGCTGGGATCGACCTTCCCAGACAGGTTGTGGTGTTCAGGTTTTACAGCATATGTTGGTTAGTCATGAATAACGTAATTCCAGGATTAGTTGTAACAGCATGCATGGGTGTTCCAATTGAACCCATAAAACAAGTTTCCAGCAGTTGCATAGCAAACAGAACACATGCAGATTTGGAACCACAGTGGATATAATAACATCATGCAGGTTACATTGATAGCCAATGATATTATTTCAACAGGGTCCATTAATATTCAAACATTTAAATAAGTGTAGAACAATAGGGAACATGTCCCAACAGTAGGTTTGGTAAGGAACATACCCATTGATTTATGTGGTTGGATTATTGTTGCAGATAGAGTGTGTGGGGGGAGAGAGAGAGAGATAACTTAACAACTGTATATTTTTCAGTTGCTCACAACTGTTCTGATAATTAGTCTAATCACTACTCTCCAGATATGCACTCACATTACATCTACCTATGGCCTTGAGGTTGGGCAGTAAATGTTGTACACAATGTATGACTACAGACTTCATACAGCTAATATTATGCATGTACTTACCTTGCAAAACCTGTGGAGGAAATGTATGTTAACACTACCTGACTGTTTCTGCACATATTCACATATTCGTGGGTGAAAATATGCATATAGCTTACTACCACTCCCAGGATTTGAACCCTGCCTGTTTGTTGAAAAATGTGCCACAAGGCTGTGTTCGATCACAACCAGCTGTTGTGTTATTGCTTGTACTTTCCCTGACTGTTGTTTACCTATTATGCTCTGGTACGGACAATCTGACCTTGAAATTCTGACATTTATGCATGGCCAGCAGTTGTTATACTGTGTAATCACACTTTCAGATATTACAGTGCAGAAAACAACGGTTAACAAACAACATTAGTATTCAGTTATCAGATCTTGGTGCATGGAACATTTCTTATAGTTAATCTGTTTTACAGCTCCAGAATCTTTGCCAGCTGAGCCTTACTTACTTAATGTTATCAGACCAATAGTTGCTGTGCAAAAGCTGTACACATTTATAATCTTAATAACACATAGAAAATAAAATACAACAGTCTGGGGTTTAGACTTTTATTGACAGGTAAACATACTTTAATTGATATATACCCAGTACATCAGTATTACTCTGCTAATCTGTCATTTATTCAGTACAAACAATCATACCTCTCAACATCTTAGAGTGAGACATCTGGACAAAGCCATACAAAAAGTGGTACAAATGAGGACAAATTTGAAATATTGCTCTTACAAACTTAGAAAGTTGATAGAATATCTGGTTTTGCATTAGCATGTATTTTCTGAAGGGTATGAAGTCTTAAGTTCACATGTCCGCCATTATTTTCTAACTTCAATCTTTAATGATTTGCCAGAAAGCCACAATTTGTATGTGAAACGGAACAAAAATATAAGGCAGACATCTGGACATTCTGCAAAAATCTGTACAGTTGAGAGGTATGCAAACAATACACAAATATAACTGCTGACAGGTGATATTCTACTCCTTTCTGTTATTTGCCCTGACTACTGCAATCTACATTTGTACTCACCAGCCTCATGATGCAGCCTTTGCAACCTGCTGGCGTGTGCTTCCATGTTCACGGCCCTCTCATCTGCAGCTGTACAAGGGACAGGGAAACATTTATGCATACCTATCCATCACATACACAGGCTGGAGTATCTTGAACATTACTTGATACTGATACTTACACACATCTGGGACATTCCGTGCCCTAGCATCTTGTATCCATTGGACCAACTGATCCCTCTTCCTACGCTTCAGATCAGCGAAGTGGTGCCGGACCTGCTCACCAGTCTGAGGGATAACAGTAGCACTGGTGAGGTCACATGCGATACAGTCCCAGGCCTCTGCTTTGTATTGGGAGCCCTGGTACTGGCCCTGCAACAGTCTCCCTTAATGGTCTTTCACAAGGAGTCCAACCATGACCCTGGACTCTTGAATGCCCAAGCGTTGCACCCTAAAGTGAGAACCCTCTCCAACTCCAGCCATGGTGCCTGCAGTGATGAGCTACAACAGGTTATGGGCTGTATTCCCACCTACAAGGTTTATATAGGGCTGATTTCCCACACTTTGCCATGATTGGATCATTTTGAATATGCTGAGCTAAGCTAAGCTACAGGTAAACCCGCTTAGCTAAAGTTGGCAGTGCTTAAAGGTGCATGTTGAGCACTGCTTACCAATGGTTAAATCCGCTTAGCTGGGCTACTCATTGCTTAGCAATTATATTTAAGCAATGCTTATACCAGCTAAGTATAGCTGTGCACTACTTAACATGGCTCAAATTTAATTTTATATACTGTCAGCTTTATGGGATTCAGTCATCATTACTAACATATTATAATTTTATGTTTACCTTCCCCTGACATTCCCTATGTGCTTTCATTACATTTATTCTTGTGTTACTGTACTGTATGGGGCACTTGCGTTTATAATGGGGATTTCACATATTTTCCTGGACTGACACCTTTTTTTTGGTTCTACTACACTACCCTGGGTGAGAAATATTGTTTACTACCTCATTTATTACATTTTACTTTTACAACTGCTTTCACATATAAAAGTGAAAAGACTTCATTGGAGCTCCAACTGTGAATGCCTGCTTGCAAAGCTGAAGCTCTAACCGCTACACTATTTCAGATTATTTGTGTAGCTGATATTCTCCTATTTAATTCCTTCAGATATTTAAGCTATGCTAAGCATAGGTAAATGAAGTGCACATCCTCTCAACTATGTTGAAACTGTATTGCGGCCCAAAAAATAAATATATATATATATATATATATATATATATATATATATATATATGGATCTACTTTTCTTGATCAAAAATACACCTTTTCGAAAAAGAAAAGTAAACCCACACTTACGCGATAGTGCACTTCACCAAAAGTGCACTTTTGTAAAGATCATTTCAACGAACCACTCAGGAAACCTTAAACAATGTTTTGGTTGGGGGCAAGCCCCCCTGCACCCCCCATGTGGGGGGCTGTGCTCCCCACACACCCCTACTTAAATATACCAATTCTGAGATCACACTACAATGGGGAAACAGGTAAATTCCTTTTCCCCACTGTTCCTTAATGGTTCATTGAAGTGAACTTTTGCAAAAGTGTACTTTCGGTGAAGGGCCCTTTCGCGCGTGTGGGTCTACTCTTTCTCGAAGTAGTGTACTTTCGTAGAAGAGAAGTGGACCCATATATATATATATATATATATATATATATATATATATATATATATATATATATATATATACACATATATATATATATATGTATGTATATTTATATATATATATATGTATATATTCACATATATATATATATATATATATATATATATATATATATATATATATGTATGTGTGATTTAATGTTTTTTTGTTTAATGGGTTAACAGGTTTGGCATATTGTGTGAATTTTCGGATGTGTATATGAAGGACAGTTGATTTTAAGTCTGTACATCCTTTGGAAATTCATGCTAATACGAAAGATGTTATTCTAGCAACATTCTGTTTGTTTGTGCTATATTTAAACTGTGCCCCTATTTGTCCCCCCAACATTTGTGTATTTGGCCAGTGTTTGTGCACTCCGGGGTTGAGAGGTATCCTCTCTCCTTTTGAATTGCCAAACGGCAATTCTGGAATGCAGGGGGCGTGTGTATTTTGAGAGCTCTGGTCTCAGACACACAACCCTGCACTCATACACACAGATCATGTCCATGTAAGACTACAGCAGCGCACCTTCATTAATATTCACGGCGTGCTGCTGCTCTACATGGACACAATCCATTTTGTGCAAGAAAGCTTATTCTTGCACGGAAGCTTCATGAATCCGGAGGTATATCTATGGTCTTTATATAGCTGTTCTTCTTTATCAGTGTGTAAACCAAATTTATTGCAGGATAACTCCTAAATTCTTCTATACTGTTATCCCACACCACTGTTTGTAAAACAGACATGAGAGTGATGTTTCACAATCTACTCTCACATGTTGGTACTACAATTGGCAGAGATCATCTTTCATTGATTAAAATGTTACTGGCTAAATGTGTTAAAGATCCACAGTAATAGCAGGATATAGTTTACCCACAAAACTGAGTATAGCATTTGCAGGCCTAAAGAGTAACCCTAGCACCTACATGGGTAACAGTATTTTTCAGAACTTTCAAAGAATCAAAAGCTTGTTATGCTTCACTCTGTAAATGTGTTTATTTAAGAACCTTTGAATATCATCAGTATTATTACAGTTTCCAGTACATTGAATACAATGTCACCCACACTGAAGTCAGTGTTGCAAAACTGATTGTTCATAGTTCTGTTGGAAAACTTTTGGAAGACAAAGTGCAAGTGTTACATACATTGTTTTTCTTTCATGAAATACCACAGAACATTATCTGCGAATACTCAAATGTCTTGCATATCACTATCTGACTGTGCCAAATGCCCTTAGATTTTGAATAGTAAACCATAACAACAAAACAACCCTATACAAAATGTCTCATCTGTTAACAGGCCCCTTTTTAAGTCTTTTTCACCACTGCTTTCCACAGATCTGTGATGTCCCCAAGACACACTACAGTTACCTGCTACTGCTGCTGACCTCATCCATGCAGCATAAGTTCATACTGGGGACACTGCAGCTGACTCCTGTACATGCATAATGAAAATTGAATCACTGTTTGTACACAATAAGTCTTCCACATTTTCTCTTCAATAGATAATCCATGTCCAGATGAAACAGTACCTGTATCAGAACAGTGCACAACTGTTACCCAAGTAAAGTTCCTACCCACCTTCAGCTTGTTTTTCCTGCAACTGAAAAAGAACTCAGTAGGCAAACAACTTATTTTGACTTCCTGAAGTAGTGTCTGTGGAATATTATCAGTATCTTCCAGTGCAGCTGAGAGAGCTTTCAATTCCACTGCATGATCAGAGCATCCATTCACCTCATTGTCCTACACGCTGTCATTGTCCTCCCATCATGCATAGCAGCACAATTGAAATTATTCATGGCTATGGTAAGGGATGTTACCTGGTACACAGGACAGATTTCCACACTCCCATCGTACATAGCAGCACAACTGAAATTATTCATGGCTATGGTAAGGGATGTTACCTGGTACACAGGGCAGACTTCCACACTCCCATCGTACATAGCAGCACAATTGAAATTATTCATGGCTATGGTAAGGGATGTTACCTGGTACACAGGACAGATTTCCACACTCCCATCGTACATAGCAGCACAACTGAAATTATTCATGGCTATGGTAAGGGATGTTACCTGGTACACAGGGCAGACTTCCACACTCCCATCATACATAGCAGCACAATTGAAATTATTCATGGCTATGGTAAGGGATGTTACCTGGTACATAGGGCAGACTTCCACACTCCCATCGTACATAGCAGCACAATTGAAATTATTCATGGCTATGGTAAGGGATGTTACCTGGTACACAGGACAGATTTCCACACTCCCATCGTACATAGCAGCACAATTGAAATTATTCATGGCTATGGTAAGGGATGTTACCTGGTACACAGGGCAGACTTCCACACTCCCATAGTACATAGCAGCACAACTGAAATTATTCATGGCTATGGTAAGGGATGTTATCTGGTACACAGGACAGATTTCCACACTCCCATCGTACATAGCAGCACAATTAAAATTATTCATGGCTATAGTAAGGGATGTTACCTGGTACACAGGACAGATTTCCACACTCCCATCGTACATAGCAGCACAATTGAAATTATTCATGGCTATGGTAAGGGATGTTACCTGGTACACAGGACAGATTTCCACACTCCCATCGTACATAGCAGCACAATTGAAATTATTCATGGCTATGGTAAGGGAATGTTACCTGGTACACAGGACAGATTTCCACACTCCCATCGTACATAGCAGCACAATTGAAATTATTCATGGCTATGGTAAGGGATGTTACCTGGTACACAGGACAGATTTCCACACTTCCATCGTACATAGCAGCACAATTGAAATTATTCATGGCTATGGTAAGGGATGTTACCTGGCACACAGGGCAGATTTCCACACTCCCATCGTACATAACAGCACAATTGAAATTATTCATGGCTATGGTAAGGGATGTTACCTGGTACACAGGGCAGTCTTCCACACTTCCATCGTACATAGCAGCACAATTGAAATTATTCATGGCTATGGTAAGGGATGTTACCTGGTAGACAGGACAGACTTCCACACACCCATTGTACATAGCAGCACAATTGAAATTATTCATGGCTATGGTAAGGGATGTTACCTGGTACACAGGGCAGACTTCCACACTCCCATCGTACATAGCAGCACAACTGAAATTATTCATGGCTATGGTAAGGGATGTTACCTGGTACACAGGACAGATTTCCACACTCCCATCGTACATAGCAGCACAATTGAAATTATTCATGGCTATGGTAAGGGATGTTACCTGGTACACAGGACAGATTTCCACACTCCCATCGTACATAGCAGCACAATTGAAATTATTCATGGCTATGGTAAGGGATGTTACCTGGTACACAGGACAGATTTCCACACTTCCATCGTACATAGCAGCACAATTGAAATTATTCATGGCTATGGTAAGGGATGTTACCTGGTACACAGGGCAGATTTCCACACTCCCATCGTACATAACAGCACAATTGAAATTATTCATGGCTATGGTAAGGGATGTTACCTGGTACACAGGGCAGTCTTCCACACTCCCATCGTACATAGCAGCACAATTGAAATTATTCATGGCTATGGTAAGGGATGTTACCTGGTACACAGGACAGATTTCCACACTCCCATCGTACATAACAGCACAATTGAAATTATTCATGGCTATGGTAAGGGATGTTACCTGGTAGACAGGGCAGACTTCCACACTCCCATCGTACATAGCAGCACAATTGAAATTATTCATGGCTATGGTAAGGGATGTTACCTGGTACACAGGGCAGACTTCCACACTCCCATCGTACATAGCAGCACAATTGAAATTATTCATGGCTATGGTAAGGGATGTTACCTGGTACACAGGACAGATTTCCACACTCCCATCGTACATAGCAGCACAATTGAAATTATTCATGGCTATGGTAAGGGATGTTACCTGGTACACAGGACAGATTTCCACACTCCCATCGTACATAGCAGCACAATTGAAATTATTCATGGCTATGGTAAGGGATGTTACCTGGTACACAGGACAGATTTCCACACTCCCATCATGCATAGCAGCACAATTGAAATTATTCATGGCTATGGTAAGGGATGTTACCTGGTACACAGGACAGATTTCCACACTCCCATCATACATAGCAGCACAATTGAAATTATTCATGGCTATGGTAAGGGATGTTACCTGGTACACAGGACAGATTTCCACACTCCCATCGTACATAGCAGCACAATTGAAATTATTCATGGCTATGGTAAGGGATGTTACTTCATACACAGGCCAGATTTCCACACTGACCTGGCATGACTACCCCAGTGGAAAAAGTTAATCAATAATGTATGAAATACTTAGATTATAGTGTATAATAAAACGGCACACAAAACTGTATTGCCTGTGCTAATGTTGTCATATTTGCATGTAATTTTATGAGATTTTCCATGAGGGAACTAGAATGATGTTCTGTTTTTGCATGCACTTTTTTCTGTTCCAGGTTTCAGAAATGGAAAACTTTAAGGTATGGATGTGTAAAAATACTTGATCATTGAATACCATTGGAAATAAGTAGTATATATATTAGCTGTTCAGTTTCAGTAGGGTCCAGATAACATATGCAGATATGGGAGAGTGTCATACATGAAATTTCTAGTGGAATAACTTACAGTACCAGTGATATCTGGTAGGTCTACTGTAATGGTCTGAGAAGACAACCACAATTATGACAAGAACACCAAATAATGCTAACTGTATTTACTGTGGAGTTTAGCATATTTCATTGGTTTGATTTCTATTTTTTTTTCAGCTTAATGCCCAAGGATATGAGAAATATAAACACAATGAGGAGATACCAGCATTTTTGAAGAATCACCCACAAGACTTTGTTTTACATGTAATGCAGAGGTACTTTAATACTTTGGACAATACGCATATATAACATCTGTAAATGATCGAAGTGGAATGTTCAAAATAAAAAATGAGTCTCATAATGAAAAACATATACAGTTGATTTGGGCAGTGAGTCACCATCATGCAGTTGTGAATCTCGGAGAAGATTCCTCTTTCCATGCAAGCACATGTGTTGCATTTTTCGCTGCATTGATGGATGGAGGTAGAATAGCCTTCATAACTCATATTCCAAAAGACCATTGTTTATATTAGATAAAGACTGTCATGCAATGATCAGTGGGAGACATCCGAAGACTGTTGCAAAACAGGAGCACGTACGGGTACTGAAAACAGATTAATCATTACTTGACCTGCCGCCATGTAGAAGTAGGAGAACCATGTTAATCAAGCAGTGTACACAGTACCCAAAGAAAATAACAGATTGTTTATGTGGTGACAAATGAGAACCATGTTAATCGGGCAGTGTACACAGTACCTAAAGAAAATAACTGTTTATTTGGTGACAAATGAAAGTCTGCAAAACCTTTCTGATATGTTAAAACAAGTATCATAATATGCATACACAGAAGTACCAGCTGATCATGGTTTACCACTGATTGAGTCACCTGGTAAGCAGCAGTCACATGGATAAATACATCCCCTTCCACAATGAAAATATAGAAAGAAAAAACGTCTGAGCACAAAGGATTGGGAAAAAACAGACCTGCAGAAGGCTGATGTCTGGGAAAGTACTGAAATGACATCTGAGAATACCAAAGAACATAAATACACAATCGAAGACGATGTTGATATCTTGTCAGTTAGTGATGTTATCGCAATGACACTACCAGAGGAACTGTTATACGGAGTCACAGAGGATGCAGAGAAATGGTCATTGCTTCCAGGTAACAGGCTGACAGCTCAGGAAGAATAGTCAGAAACAGTGGAAGATGAAGATGACACCTGGAGTAATTCATGGAATCAAACTGACATACAGAGACAAAAATGACATTTCCACTTGTGAATGGCTCAATGATAGCATCATTAATGCATGTCAGTATTTACTTGCAGAAAATCATCCATGTTATGGTGGTTTCATAGACACTGTGCTTCTTGTTCATAAGTCTGAGAGTGAACTTGACTCTGAAAAGATTATCCAGATTCATCATCTTGGGGCACACAGGGTTGTGTCAAGCAGGTGTGGTGCATGTATAACAGTCTATGACTTTACAATTCTCTGGCATCTCAGACAACTGAAGGAGCAGCTCATTAGAATGTATGCCCCATTATTTGCGTGCGTAGAGCAAGTGCTTGAAATTAATTTTTTTGTGTTGTCAAAAACATATAGGATCCAGTGACTGTGGTCTTTTTGCTGTGGCCAGTGCTGTTGCTCCTGCAAATGAATCATGTTTGTTGAACATACACTTCATCCAAAGGGAAATGAGACGATATTTAATTCAATGCATTGATGAAAGAGGTGAAGATGTTTCCACACAAACTAGTGAAAAAAAAGTGTAAGAAAGTACAGTTGACACTGCATTGGTTCTGCAACATATATAAAGTGGATGATTGAATGCCATGTATGTAAAACATGGCTGCATTTCACATGTGCTGGTGTTGCAAAGGATGACCGGTGTGTGAAAACTGCAAAGAGGTTCTTTTGCAATTGATACAGCAAAAAACAGCAGTGGAGTAGTATGATGCACTAAAAACATGTGTATTTTCAGCTGTGGCACTGTCCTAATTTGACATTACATTTCATGGCTTTGAACACTGTGGTTCTGTTGACCAGCCACACTGTCAATGTTATAGGGCAAAGATCCAGTAGTATTACTTGAGTGCTTACTTCTTGTCTTGATGGTAGTGCTCCACTGTCATATTGTATTTTACCTCATTTTGGCATATATTGCACTTTGCTATGTAAAATATCAGTATTTTGTATATTTCACTGATATAGTACAATGACACTAGCAGTTCAATCAAGCTGAAAACTGAAGCAGTGCAGGGAATTTCCCTAAACAAGCAGTGATGACTGGTGTCAAGGGAAAACCTAAGAGCAGACCATAGCAACTTTATACTTTCACTGGAGTAATGTACAAGATAGGGAAGTAAAGTAGTACTAAAATGTTTCTGTTTTGTGAGTAGGCTAACGAAGACAAGCCAAAAATATAATTTAGATGTAAGAGTGACATGCACATGAAATTGGACTGCATTGTGCAGTAGTGTACCTGCAAATGAAGGCAGATAAGTAACTCATGCCCTAAGGAAGCATCCAGTAGGAGTATGAATGTAGTCAGAATCATTGCAGATATATGCATAGTCAGAATCATTGCAGATATATGCATAAACATAGTCAGAATCATTGCAGATATATGCATAGTCATCAATGATGTGACAAAAAATTGCACACTGTGGCATTGTGTGTAAATAGTTTGTTTTAGAAGAGTGCTTTCAGTTGGTACTGGTATTACACTAAATGTTTTACACTTCTAGGGTTTGATGAGTAGGGTCTACTTCAGAAGACTGACAGCTTAAAACACGGAAACTCAAATGATCAAAAACTCAACATATAGAATGTAAAATACAGTGAGAAGGTCACACAGAAAAAACAATCAGTAAAAACTAAATGAAAACTCCAGCCAAGCTAGAACTTCCACTCAAACCTATTGAATCAGAGGCACATGGGATATATGCAAATGACCCTTATGAACATCAGGTGTTTCATTTATGTGGCGATTCTGAATACCCATGACTTATTTCAAGCCACTTCAGTGGACAAACCCCACTAGTGGTGGATATGCATATTTCAGCCTTGTTATGACCTCATCAGCACAGCACAAGCAGAGTGTTTGACTAAGCATAAGAAACACAGGGCTGTTATACCCAGCTGATGTTCATTACCGTTAGGTTGACTACAAAATATCCCGTCTAACAAACTAAAACAAAGAGTGAGAAGGTCACACAGAAAAAAACAATCAGTAAAAACTAAATGAAAACTCCAGCCAAGCTAGAACTTCCACTGAGTGACCTCTCAGACCTCTTGAATCAGAGGCACATGAGATATATGCAGATATCCCATGTGCCTCTGATTCAAGAGGTTTGAGAGGTCATTCAGTAGAAATTCCATCTTGGCTAAAATATAGAATGTGGAATTTTTCCCTTCAATGGTATTGTGCATTCTGGGAGTTGGTATGTATAATTAACAGGGGATGTGAGGGGCTGTGCTCTCCAGATCTCACATGGGGAGTGTAGGTGGCTTGCCCCCCTGCATGAAAAATTTGTTTTGTATTTTGAGTTTTCAATCATTTGAGCTTCAGTCTTTTGAACTGTTTTTCTTCTGAAGTAGACCCAGTGAGTAGGTAGCGCTGTCCTTTTTATACAGCTACATAGATGTGGAACTTTAACAAGCTTTGCTCATTCAATTTTATTACATAATTTTACAGCTCTGAATTGAGCAACTATTAACAGAATGCTGTGAATTCAGATTATCACTTTGATGTTACTATGGGTATTATTACTGATGCTTTTTAAAATACTTGTTACCTACCTCAGTATTACTGTCCAGATGAGTGTTCTAAAGTGTGCACTACTACAGTTATGCACTGGTTTATGGTTTATTTTTTACTGCAAATATTGTGGGTACACCATACCATAAACTTCATGTTACATATGTGTTTGTGTCAGTACTGTACTTGCATTTGATCACTGTTATGAGTGTAAAAGGACATGTTGCACTGTTTCCTGTAACAGTAACAAATAACTCATTGGTGCTCACAGAAATATTCATGGTTGAAGCATCAGCAATTGTATATTGTTTTAGAGAAATATGAATATCTACTTTGTATATTTATGTTTTATTCTCACCAGTGGAACATATTCAGAAAAATAAATAGGTTGAAATATAAAACTTGTACATTTCATTTGTAAAATGTGTCTCTGCGTTTGTTTCCATTAAGACCCCAACACAACCCAAATGACATAGCCCGCAGACTCAGTGTGCCACTCAACCACAGCCAATAAGGCAAAACAATGTACCCAACACACTAGTCATAGGTGACTCTATAGTCAGGCACACTGATGTCTCACTCACCAGGCTAAACAAGGAGAAGGTTACTGTCAGCTGCCTGTCAGGTGCCAGGATCCGTCACATAACCCACACACTCAGGTCACTCCACAACAAGTGCAAATATGACTCTGTCATTGTCCATGTTGGTGTGAATGACCTGAGATGTACCTCCCTGGACTACATGAAAAGAGACATGGAAGAGCTCTCCTATCTTGTAGCCCAGGAAGGTATGACCCTAGCCCTGAGTAGCATTCTGCCATCACCCAGAATGAGGACGCAGTACAAGGACAAAATGATCGACTTCAACAATTGGCTAAGCTTCTGGTGCCATTCTAAAGGGATCCAGTATCTGTCTGCCTGGGATGACATGGTCAACAGACCACAATGCTTTGTCAGAGATGGCCTGCACCTGTCACCCCTGGGATTCCAGATACTGGCTAAGGTTCCTATAGTGCTTGTTTTGCGCAAGGTTCAAATGACAAATTCACAACCATAACAGGAACAGGCAAGCAAAAACTGAGGGTGATGCTACTCAATGCTAGAAGTCTAAATCTCAAAATGCACTCACTCGAGGCACTCCTTAAAATGGAGAACATCGATATCTGTGCAGTGACTGAGACTTGGTTCAAGGCTCCAGAGAGCACCCCTGCACTACCAGGCTATAACTCATACCACACTTTTCGGCCATGTAACCTGGACCGGAACACCAAAGGTGGACGTGTGTCCATATTCATTAAGGATATCCACACCTCCAGGCTAGTTGCTCAGTATAATGCAGCCGAGGTTATCCAAGTGCAACTAACTCTGGGCAAAACTGCAATCCAAATTGTAGCTTGCTACAGATCACCCACCATGCCCCAGAATTCCCACTCCTCTTTTCTTGATGTACTGGAAAATATTAGGGTTCAACCAAACACCCTAATAATGGGCGATTTCAACTACCCCACCATTAACTGGGAAAACTACTCATGTACCAACTCCTTTGCTCAACGCTTTCTGGAATTCATAAACTCCAATGCCCTAGATCAACTTATCCACACCCCCACCAGGGGCAACAATATCCTAGATCTAGTCAATACCAATATGAGTGACACGCCTGAAGTCAACGCCTCATTTGTCCTTTCCGACCATAAGCTAATTACCCTAGATATCCACATCCTGCCTTCACCCCCCATTAAGGAAACCATGGTAAAAAATTTCTCCAAAGCCAACTTCATGCTTCTTAAGACAGAAGTGGTGAACTTCATGACACCCATGCAGATGGACAATACAGTTACGACTACTGAATCCTACACAATTGCACTTTATAAGCACTTACATGAGTGCATGGATCATGCTATCCCAAACAGAACCAAGACGCTATCCTCCAAAAAAGGAAGCCAATCTGGTGGTCCCCTGCCATAAACAAACTGTACAACAGAAGGAAGAAACTCTTGCAAAAGAGAGTAAAATCCCCCGAGTGGAGGAGCTCCCTGGTCAGCCTCAGTAAGAAGTTGCGATCCCTGATAAAATCCTCCAAAGCTATTTACGAAAACAAAATCACCACTGATTCTAAAGACAACCACAAAGCATTCGATAGCTATGTCAAGAATCTCAATGGCAACACTCAGATCTGCTCTGAGTTACAGCACAATGGCACTAAATATACAGACTGAACTGATATCGCCAACATCCTGGCAGATAGGTTCAGTACTAACTTTACCCCCCTCTCACCCCCTAAACAGCTCATCTCTATACCGGAAGAATGCAAAGTTCCTGTAATCACGGCTGCACAGGTAAAAACCACACTCTCCAAAGCCAAGAACACAGCATCCATAGGACCAGACAACATCCCAGGCTGCGTTCTACACGAACTACAGAATGAACTGGCACCCCACCTAAGTACCATGTTTAATCATAGCCTCAACTCAGGCTTTGTGCCTGCTGAATGGCGCACAGCAATGGTTATCCCACTCCACAAGGGGGGAGCCACCATGGACCCTGGGAACTATCGCCCCATTAGCCTGACGAGCCTGGTCTGCAAGGCCATGGAACGTATCATCATGGAACTTATAAACAAAGACATTGGTAATCTCCAAACTCTGGATCCCACCCAGTTCGGGTTTGTAAAAGGCAGATCATGTCTCCTAAACCTGATAGACTTCTTTGAAGCAGTCACCAAAGCCGTAGACAAGGGTAAGGTGGTTCACACAGCCTATCTAGATCTTGCCAAGACTTTCGACACCATCCTCCACTCTGGAATTATAGATAAACTCACTAAACTAGGTATAAATCCCTATGTCACAAGATGGGTTGCCAACTGGCTCACTGACAGAACCCACACTGTGAAAGTAGCAGACTCCAAATCCGACTTCAGATCAGTGACAAGTGGAGTACCACAGGGTTCAGTCCTGGGTCCTCTCCTGTTTTGTATCTACTTCTCTGAAGTACAGGCTAACACAAAAGGTCTTTGGCTAATGAAGTTCGCAGATGACTGCAAACTAGGAGCCATAATCGAAACTCCTAACAATGTGGACATCCTACAAAAGGGCCTCACTGAGACAGATGCCTGGTGTCAAAGCCATGGCCTCAAGCTCAATGCCAAAAAGTGCATTGTCATCCCATTTGGTAAAAACTCTGTACCCATGAACTACAACATAGGCGGTAGTATACTTAACACCGAACGTGTGATAAGAGACCTTGGGATACAGGTGGACAGTAGTCTCTCCTTTGATAATCACATCGCCACAGTAGTCAGGAAATTCTTTTACGTGGCACACCTCATTGCAAAAGGTTTCTCATCCAGAAAAAAAGAGGTCATTGTTCCCCTCTACTCATCACTCATTAGACCCATTATAGAGTACAATGCCCCTTTTGGTATGTACCTCACAAGACATCTACAACAACTGGAAAGTTCCGCAGAAATACCTCACAAAGAGGATTACCAGCCTCAAACAGATGCCCTACGCAGACCGTCTCAAAAAACTCCAGCTTTACTCCATCGCATATCGCCTACTCAGTGGTGATCTCTGCCTAACATACAAAGCTATGTCAAACCCAGAGCTGTTGGACATGCTCCACTTAAAGAAATCCCAATCCCTCCGAGCTACACACTGTAGGGACCTAAACCTCGTCACCACAATAAACAGAACATGCCAGAGGGATAGATTCCTGTCCCAGAGACCTCCCATACTCTGGAATAAACTACATATCTTTATCAAACAAAGCTCCTCATTAGCACTCTTCAAGAAAAATCTTGATGATTGGATGGGAAATAGGAAATTCACCCCAGGGATCACCTCTGTGGCTCTGCTCGACAGTGGCACAGGAAAATCATTTTCTTGGGTGGCAAAAGCCAGGGTACCTTTTTGGCTGGGCTTGAATAGGCCCCAGGGCCGATAGCCTAGTACCTACCTATGAACCTATGAACCTATTTCTGTTTGTGACATTTTTTTAAAAGTGATATACAAACCATTCTACATTTTCAATAATTATAGCAGTATCTTGAAGTTCCAAAGGTACAGCAGTATTGCATTATAATCAGTAATAATGTTTAGGAAGTAACAGGTCAAATGTTTGTCAGAATGCAGTAATCTACACAAGTTGTGTGTCTTACAGGTCAGGTTAGGTAATGGCAAATCAGTGCTGCAACAGCCATCAAGCTGACAAAGAAAGAACTCTGAAAGTAATGTTGATGTGGCAATCAGTACTCCCTCATACATGGTGATACACAATGGTGGCAGGTATGAGTTTTATTTCCCTTTAACGTTACAGCTGCAGTATGGCACTTAGAAGTTTACACAGTGTGTCCATACTGTATCCTTGGTGTTGTACAACAGCCACTATATCCTAACCTGACATATTCCAAGCATTCCTGCTGTACACCTTACATTTGTTAATATTCTCTCGTACTTGTTAGTACAGTCAGCCTGATGCCCAGTAATGTCAGCAGGATTTTATGTATTTCTGCCTAGCACAATAAACAGTTAAGTACCTCTTCCAGCTGTAAAGTGGCTTTTGAACAAGTTCAAAAAAGGGCTGGTTATTCCTCCATTAAAGTACACGTACCAGCTATGTACTATACACACAGGATTCCTTTTCTTATGTGTGCCATCATATAGGATATGCAAGGATGTTATTAAAGATATCAGTATTATGCCCCCAGTCTGTCACTGAGACCTAAACTTTGTTCATAAAAGGTCACACTGTCTCCTTTGAATGCACTTCATTACTCTGATGTTAAGTTACGGTTATGGAAAACTCATTTTTGTGTTTTGGACATAACTATGAAGGTGCCAGAATTGTAGGCCTTGTCTTGTAAGTTTCCTTTTTTTTTTTTATTGGCAAACAAAGACATACTATCCCAGAGAAACAATCCATGCCTTATGCCAGAAGTGGCTACAAAGGGCAGCCTCAGTTAGTAAATTCTTCTTCAACTGTTTTTTTTTTTTTCAATATTTCAGTTTAAAGTTGTTATGGAATCAAGTTAACTTACATAAAATCACTTATTG
The DNA here is from genome assembly GCF_019279795.1 of Protopterus annectens. Taxonomy (NCBI): domain Eukaryota; kingdom Metazoa; phylum Chordata; order Ceratodontiformes; family Protopteridae; genus Protopterus; species Protopterus annectens. The sequence goes on along the minus strand of NC_056726.1, from coordinate 1,635,823,065 downwards.
CTGTGTAGGCTACAATGTACATCACTTTATTAATATACTTTATTGCAAAATCATTGACAGGAAAACCCCAGACAAGGATGTTTACCATTGTGCAAGTGTAAGGTATACTTGCAATTAGTTTTTATGCATTTCCAGGGAAATAACGGAGAAGATACATTTGAGTTGCACTGCTGGGTCTGTAGCCATATTTGCAGATGTTTGTTTTGCTCACTATTCAAAGTATGGGAGATTTTTGCATAAAAAGTTGACAGATGGAGTTCTTTCTCATATATAAATTGAACTGTATAACTGCCAGTAGTAATTCTGTTATCATGTCTACTTGTGCACTGTTTAATTCAAAAGCTGGATATGACCATTTGTGTTTTAATACCACATCAGAGTATATTGATAAGAAAAGTGATCTATGTAGTAAGACGACAGTGAAACACATTTGCACACATACATAAAATAGAAAACAATGCAAAAATTAAGTCAAGTGAGTTCACCATGTTACACATGAATAAGTTTTCAGCATTTTACAAATTCACAGAAAAAAATGGTGAATTAAGAAACATTTACTACTCTACTACTGTCTATAACTACCATTCTAGGCTCACATATCACTGTCTTTCCCACTTCTGACTTATCAAACTTACCTTCTGTAGTCGGTAAGACTGATTGTTTCTTCTCTAGCTGCTTCGGTACCTGTCTTCTGCTTAGGAACCTAGCTCCTTCTCACCTTTATCCTGCCTGTCTCTCTCCCTGTCCTTTTTTGTTCCCTATCTGTTCCTATCATTACCATTCCTACTTCTCTTGCATCCTATACCATTTTCTCATTTTGCAGGATGTCCAGTCCTCTTTACTGAGATTGTCTGTCTCTTGCCCCTCCTACCTGTCCCTGCGTTTCCACTTACTCTCCTCCCCTCTCCACCTTTGTTCTCTGGACTCCCATAAATATCCTGGTTTTTGTGCGCACCATCTCGATTAATTGGGAAAAGCCCTGGCTGATGTCTGCTCCTCTCCCGGTGTCTCTTGCCTGTGTTATCCTGCTCTTCTTGTGCTTACAGCACTAGTGTCTAGGTACCTAAAGGACCCTCTCAAAATACCTGTGGTTTACCTCTCAGCCTATTACCTTGCAACTCTGTTTTAAGGATTCGAGAAATTACCCTGCTCTTCTTGTGCTTATGGCACTAGTGTCTAGGTACCTAAAGGACCCTCTCAAAATACCTGTGGTTTACCTCTCAGCCTATTACCCTGCAACTCTCTTTCAAGGATTCAAGAAAGTATGTTTTGCTGAATAATTCCTGCTAGTAACAATTCTCCACCATTGGATCATAGCTACAGGTGTTAAAGCACATCCTGAGCCTGGACAGCCAGCAACCTCTACCCCTACCCCTCCTTTTGGATACCCTAACACCCACATCCCGATCATCCATAGTAACCTCTTCTTCTAACACCCACTCCTCCTCAGTTTTACTCTAGCTAACTCCCTTCTCCTATTCTTCCTGCAATATCAGACCTATCCACTAGGTGGCACCCTTATCTCTGCCTCTTTCCTGCTTATCCTCCGTTATTCTTAGCCTACTTACCTCAATGTAGTTGTTATTTCTAACATAAATTTTCTCCTCTCACTTAACCCTTCTCTACTACTGTCTATAACTACCATTCTGGGCTCACATATCACTGTCTTTCCCACTTCTGACTTATCAAACGTACCTTCTGTAGTCGGTACAGCTGATTGTTTCTTCTCTAGCTGCTTCGGTACCTGTCTTCTGCTTAGGAACCTATCTCCTTCTCACCTTTATCCTGCCTGTCTCTCTCCCTGTACTTTTTTGTTCCCTATCTGTTCCTGCCCTTGCCATTCCTACTTCTCTTGCATCCTATACCATTTTCTCATTTTGCAGGATGTCCAATCCTCTTTACTGAGGTTGTCTTTGCCCCTCCTACCTGTCCCTGCTTTTCCACTTACTCCCCTCCCCTCTCCAACTTTTTTCTCTGGACTCCCATAAATACCCTGGGTTTTGTGCAAACCATCTCTATTAATTGGGAAAAGCCCTGGCTGCTATCTGCTCCTCTCCCGGTGTCTCTTGCCTGTGGTATGTAACGGACTTGCTTAGTGTTTTTTTTTTCATGTTATTATGCTTACTGATGCACTTGCTTGTTGTTTTTACTTGTTTAATTGGGAACTGTGAACCTAATAACCATCTCCTTATCTGCTGCATCTGAAATATCTATTGTATGCTTGTCCTTTAATGACCCAAGCCTGCTGTTGTTATATTTGTTTTTGCTTATGTTGTAAATCTGTTATTGGTTACCTTGCTTCTCGCCCCACTGTAGAGGCTTTTTACATCATGCTAGTTCTCTACTGACTTGTGTTAGGGGTGATAGGTTTGTTGACTTATGTTAGGTTTGATTTAATTTAGCTCCTGATTAGTGAACTGGGTACAGCTATTATATATTATGTATGATAGTGGTATTATTTATGAGTGTGCCTTACTTATGGTTCGTTCTCAAGCCTGAAATGGCTTCTCTTGTACTACGCCACCCACATGGAGATACTTTGAGTACTTAGAGCTAACCTTCATGCCTAGCTGTGCTAGGTCTCATATTGGTTTTGTGTTTGCTCTATGCTACTGTCTCTGGAGTATTAGTAAGCCATTATCGGCTATTCTACTATAACGCCAGTCCTGTGAATCCCTTTCAGAGTGTGCCTACAAACTCCTACCTGTTTGTCCTGCTCATGGTTTTGTGAACTGCTCTACCTTAACGCTCAATCTGAGCTCTTGCTCATCTCTACATATCTCCCTTCGGTAGCATTTGATTTAATCAACGTTGCCTAAGCCTGTTAATAGCTTAATGAACTATGACACCCACGTGGAGATAATAAAGAGTTCAAGCCTTTGATTGCTGCAACGCTATCGTCTGTGTACCCTTCTTTGCAGCATTCTACTCCCTCTTAGTTTGTAATCGTATCTAGAGACTACAGATTAACTATATATTCCATTTCTTGTTGAATGCTGAGTCAACGTCTACAATTTCTGTTTCCTTGGCCTGAGCCTTTTTGTAGACTCTCTAGTGAGCTCTTGCTGTTCTTGAGACCTGGCATTTAAATGCCTCCTCTGGCAAATGAGAGCTGTAGAGGCTGTTATACTTGTTTTTGCTTGTACTAGGTTTATTCCTCATACTGTACTATGGCAAGTGCTCCTCTAGCACGGTAGTGTCCCACAAGCCTCATTGCACATTCGGCATTACTCAGACCAATGCCCTGAGGTCTATTAGTTTTCTTTTTACGATTAGTAGCCCAGATAGGAAATCTCTGTATGTTGCACTACTATACCTTAACCTAAGGTGTTGCTTGCAGTACTATTGTAGTGTCCTGTTACAGCATTTATTTGAAGATCTTGTATTCAAATATTTTCTAATGCTACTGCCAAATAGGGGAAATGCTTATTTTAAACTCAATTTATACTGTTCCTACCTAGGGGTATAGAGTTGTGTTTTATAAACTGATTATCATTGCTGCTACTAAGGATTTTGACTTGTATATTTGCTTTCTTTATATATTGTCTCTGTGAATGATTTGTGTAAATCGACCTTTCTTTCCTTGCAATGTGCTAACCCTTTTTTTTTCTCTCCAATTCCTTGTCTCTCTTGCCCCCTTAAAGTTACCCTGCTCTTCTTGTGCTTACGGCACTAGTGTCTAGGTACCTAAAGGACCCTCTCAAAATACCTGTTCATAGGTTCATAGGTTCATAGGTTCATACTAGGCTATCTGCCCGAGGGCATTTACAAGCCTAGCCCATCGTTTTGTGGCTTAGGCCACCCCTTTAGTATGGGGAACTATACCCATTATTTTTCTGTGCCTCTGTCGAGCAGTGACACTGAGGTAATCCCTGGGGTATATCTGCGATCTCCCATCCATTGGTCAAGATTTCTCTTGAACAAGGCCAGCCAGGTGCTCTGCCTCACATGTACCGGGATTTTGTTCCACAGCATAGGGAGTCTTTGGGTGATGAATCTATCCCTCCAGCACGTCCTATTAATAGCCGTGTCAAGGTTTAAGTCTCCCGCCCTTGTGGCTCTGATGGATCTAGATTTTTTGAGGTGAAGCATATTCATCAAATCTGGGTTTGACATGGCCTTGTATGTTAGGCAAAGGTCACCTCTGAGCAAGCGGTAAGCGACTGAATAGAGCTGGAGTTCTTTCAGTCGGGCAGCATAGGACAGATTTTTGAGACCCTTTATCCTTTTGGTGAGGAACTTTTGTGGCCTCTCCAGCTGCTGCAAGTGTCGGGTCAGATACATTCCGAATGGGGCATTGTGGTTTACCTCTCAGCCTATTACCCTGCAACTCTCTTTCAAGGATTCAAGAAATAATGCTTCGCTGAATAATTCCTGCTAGTAACAATTCTCCACCATTGGATCATAGCTGCAGGTGTTAAAGCACATCCTGAGCCTGGACAGCCAGCAGCCTCTACCCCTAACCCCCTCCTTTTCTATACCCTAACACCCACTCCCCGATCATCCATAGTAACCTCTTCTTCTAACACCCAATCCTCCTCAGTTTTACTCTAGCTAACTTCCTTCTCTTATTCTTCCTACAATATCGGACCTATCCACTAGGTGGCACCCTTATCTCTGCCTCTTTCCTGCTTATCCTCCATTATTCTTAGCCTACTTACCTCAATGTAGCTGTTATTTCTAACATAAATTTTCTCCTCTCACTTAACCCTTCTCTACTACTGTCTATAACTACCATTCTAGGCTCACATATCACTGTCTTTCCCACTTCTCACTTATCAAACTTACCTTCTCTAGTCAGTACCGCTGATTGTTTCTTCTCTAGTTGCTTCGGGTACCTGTTCTACCCGCCGTTCAGCCAAGTGGCTCACTCCGCTCCCCTACCCTACACCCAATTCTCACCCACCCCCAGGGGCCCTAAACTTATACTTAATAGCCACACCCCTTCCTCTTCCATTAATCTCAAGGTATGAAACCACTGGCCATCTTCTCCCTTTCCCACCTTCTCTAACCACTCCCCTTCTATCCTACCTCACCCTTCTCCTCTCTCCATCCACACCTTGTTTACTCCCATACCTACAGCGCATCCAACATCTAATCCATTCCAATGTATAAACTACACACCCCAATACATTTCCAGCTATTACTCATTCTTTTACTTCTACCACCTTTAACCTTTGCCTATTTACTCACCTCCTATCAACACCTGCTTTATCCACACCTTTTCTTCCCTAATAAGCTAACCAACTCTCCTTCCCTACCAATCCTTTACAACCATGCTAACATAACATCTATACCCAGCTACCTACTAGCAAAATATCATAGATCACTACACATTAGATATAGCACACTATATCTCAAAAAGACTTTACTCCTGAACTCCAAATCCTTAAATCCCAACCTTCAAAGACAACTCCTCTCTTTAATAGATGGGACATTCACCCAAACCCAGGCCCAACAACCATTCCTATCACTCTCCATAACCTCAACCATTCAACTTCTTATAACCTTACAAAACCTTCAAACTCACTCCTTGTAGCTCATCTCAATATAATGGCATTAACAACAAAGTAGCTCCACTCCATGCTCTCTTAGAAATCTACCCATTTGATATTCTCTGCTTAACAGAAACATGGCTAAAACCTGATACCAAAGACAATGAAATCATCCCATCTGGATATAATATCCTGAGATTTGACCATGTAGCCAAGAAGGGTGGGGGGTAGCTATTCTCTTTAGATCTGGGTTACAATTAACCGCATATGACTGTAATCTACCTCTAGATTCCAATGCTGAAATTCTTATCTCCAAACTTCAACTCAACAAAGCCAAATCTATCTATATTATCTGTATCTATATACCTCCCGGTTATAACAATACCACCCTAGAAAACATTATTTGCTGGCTATCTCAACACCTGCCACAAGAAACCATTATCCTAGGAGATACAAACATTGACTGGAATTCCTATAGCAGCAGCCTTCCTACCACCCACATTAACCTATATGGCTTTTCACAAACCATTACCTCTCCTACCAGGATAAACAAATCTAACAAGAAAGAAAGAAAGCACATTAAATTGGATTCTAATAAATAGCCATCCTCAGGTTTATGAATCTGGAACCCTCCCTGATGATATAAGTGACCACTCACTTACCGACATCATCAGGCACAAAGCCATAGCTCCCATACCAACCACTATCAGAAATATTAGATCCAAAAACAACTTTAACCCTGACCTGTTCCAAAGTGAACTAAGAGCATGCAGCTGGTCTCCCTTAAGTTACCTCCCTCTAGGAGAAGCTGTTAAATACTTCAATTCTAACTTCCTAGCCATACTTGACCACCATGCATAGAATCAAGAACAAATCCGCCCCCCTTGGCTTTCTAAAGCAACCAAACATAAAATTCATCTCAGAAATAAATACTGGACCAAATGGAGAATGACTAAGGACCCTGTAGACCAATAAAATTTTAGACAGCTAAGTAATGACGCTAAGAAAGCTATACTGTCAGATAAAAGAAACTACTACCTACAATTTCAGCAGACTAATCAAAACAACCCCAAAAAATTCTGGGCTAGTATTAACTAATTACTGCATCCCAGTCAATCCACTACTCCAAATCCTCTAAATACTGACCAGGAAAATCCCATGCATACTGCCAATGCCTTTAATACTTTTTTTCACTGATGCCATCCAAACACTGGCTAGCCAGCTATCCCCTAATAGCATCACTGTTCCTTCCTTTAACACAAGCCCACCCCCTCCTTTTTCTTTCCAGCTGGTCCCAACTACACATATTCTAACCATCATCCAAAAACTAAAACCATGCTCTCCTTCAGCTGACCAACTACCTGCTGAATATCTGCAGAAATCAGCCAAGGCTACTGCCTACCCCATTTCTATTCTTATAAATAGAACTATTACTGAAGGTCACATCCCTAGCATATGGAAAGTCTCCCGTATTATCCCCCTCCATAAAGGTGGAAACTCCACTGACTTCTCCAACTATCGTCCCATAGCCCTTCTTTCTCCTTTGGCAAAGATCATGGAGAAATGTATCCATAGGCAATCACTTGACCACCTAATCCAAAATAATTTACTTTCTAGTTGTCAACATGGTTTCCGACCTTCCCACAACACAACCACAGCCCTCTTTTCCTTTACTGATTACATTAACAAAAGTCTCAACCTTAATATGCTTTCCTCTGCATTATTTATCGACCTATCTAAAGCTTTCAATATGGTTAATCACCAAATTCTCATAAATATCCTTAAATCCCATGCATACTCTCTCTATAAAATGGTTCCAGTCCTACTTAGATAAAAGACAACAAGCTGTGCTTTGGCATAACACTATTTCTTCCCTCCTGCCTGTCAACCTTGGTGTCCCTCAAGGGTCCATAGTAGGACCTCTTCTTTTCTCCATATTTATCAATGACCTCCATCTAGCAATCCCTCAAGCTACATGCATACAATATGCAGACTCTTACATGCTCTGCCATTTCCACTTCTGACCTCCACTTCCTTACCCAGAAAGTATTTAACACAGTTGAACAATAGTTCGCACAGCGATGCCTTCTCTTGAACCCCCATAAAACTAAACTACTCCTTTTCAATCCTACTCTTAAGTCCTCTCCTATTGATTTTTCTATCACATCCACTAATGGCACCATTATATCTCCTGACTCCACTACCAAACTACTAGGAATCACCATTGACAATAACCTTAACTTTGACATCCACATCAACAATACCATAAAAACTGTCAATAAAAAACGTGTCTCTCTCTCTACAGGATTAAACCCTTCCTTTCACCTACTGCCAGAAAACTTATTGCACACACTCATCTAATCTCTACTCTTCTCTATGCCTCACCCATTTTTACTAACCTATCTAAGAATAACCTCAACATGATGGAAATCTCCTATAATAACATAGCCAGATTTGCTACTGGCAACCCTTTTAGAACCCACCATTGCCTTAACTTAAAGCAGCTTGAATGGCTGGAACTACAGAATCTGATTAAATACCATAAACTCACTATCTTTATCAACCTACCAAAACTCCTACACTAACTACCCTCATAACCCCCTACAATAACTTGAAGTCCTTGCGTTCTTCTCAGAAATTTCTGGTAAACACTTCTAAATCCAAAAAAAGAGCTGGCGATTCTCTCTTCTCTAATTCAGTTGGAAAATCCTGGAACCTTCTCCCTAGTGACCTGTCCTCACTTTCCCTTATTGCACTCTTCAAAAAAAGATTGAAACTTCACCTCAGAACACATTGGATATGCCCCTGTACTAAGCCGGACTAGTTACCTACCGTAACCTAAATATCCTCTGCTTACCCTAAACTTTTCATTAACTGTTTCCATTTACCTCCTTAACCACTTGTTACCTCTTTTTCCTTTTTCTTTCTGTTTAACTCTTCCTCTGTGGATACTTTCAAAGGGAACTCTCCTTATCATGTTATTATAAAATAAACTCTCCCTCTTATTTTGTACTGCACCTGTATGCTGTAGTGTTCCTACATTTTTCTCTGCTATGATTTCTGTCCTTATTGTATAGTTCTGTGTTAATCTGAAATGTCCTCTGTATATACAAAAATAGTGTCATTTTATTTGCTGTGTTTTACTGAATGTACCTTGGAGCTTATCTCCCCGGGCCTCTACTGAAAATGGACATATATCCAGTTAGACCAGCCCAGTTAACAAATGTAAAATAAATAAAAATAAACATTTACTTCAGTAAAGCAATGAAAGAGACATTAATGAATCAGGACTTTTGGCATCACATCAGATATGTTGTAGAGAACTGTCTATAAACTATTTTCACCCTTGATAGTTCCTTCCATTGGGATCTGGCTTCTATTTTAATAATCCATGCTTCATGAAGGACAATTACAAAGTAATGTCTGAAAACTGGGATTCACCTTACATTTCATTAAGAATAATTTCGGGTGATGATACATCATCATATTGACAGAGCACAGCATTATCAACCCATCAATAAATGCATCATCTGTGCTACCAGGACCTGATATTATCCTAAGCCAAAAGCAAAGCGTCCATCTCCTTCCCAAATAGAGAAAAGGAAATGGTCATTCATGCCAGTGTTCCATGAAGGGTCTGGAGTCAATTCCCAAGGATGAAAGTCCTTTCCTCTGATAGTATTTATCCGTTTCACATCTGTGCTAAAGGGACGGGGAAATATTCTTATCCAAAGGAAAGTAGTACATATCCTTCATAAAAGAGAAGTAGTCATATCTGATCTGTTCATTCTCCCTCAACAAATGGGTTACAGATCCAATCCCGGGATCCGAGTCTATCGCATACTTCAATTTTTGGTTCAACTTTCAAGCTCCTTTCTCCACCCACAATGCCTTAGTCCTTCCCTAGTACCTCAGATCTTGTTTGTTACCAAAGGAGTCACACATAGGGTCATTGTCTGTCAGCGATTTTTCAGGTATTTCAATTTTTTTATAAGTAATCTTCTTAGGCAGTTCTTCCTTGCTCTCTTTACTATAATCCTCCCTGTTAGTCTTCAGTTTTAACGTGTCAGGATATTTTCTTATAGCAATTTCTTAAATTTACCATGGGTGGCATTTTCTATTTCTGTATTCTTTTCTTTCCTTCCTGCCCTAAGGATAATTCTTAATTACCATTGTTGGTAATTTTATATAAAATCTTGAATCTTATTATATTATTTCATTTTTTCTTCAATGTACTGTCATGGCCGACAAGCCAATAGGAACTTCAGTTGGGCACAAAATCGCTAACTCACATGCCCACAAGGAATGTGTCTATTGACTAGGAGCAGCTCATTCAAATACAAACTGCTCAGTGTGTGCAGCTTTCAGTATGAGAGCTGTAGCTGACAGACACAGTAAACTTATTCTTAAGGGTTTACTTCCTCCCCAAACATCTTCTTCAGGGGCTAAAACTCCAGGTAAGACCAGTAAAGCTCCTTCTGAACATAGGAAGAATTCACCACTGAAGTCTTCCAGGACTTCTTTGGGGCTGCCTCATGGAATTTCGTATCTGATCTAACTTCTTCGAACTCTATGATATGAACTCAAGATCCAAAATCTTGGGATCCTAAACCATTGGATTCAATTATCATATCAGCAAGGCCTACAACTCAGACTACGGATCCCAAATCCTGGTATCCAAAGCCTAGTATGTCCTGCACTCCTACAGCTCATGCCCAAGAGTTTCTTTTTGATTTAATCTCCATCAGGCTCCATTCCCCTTTCATGAAAACTCCCAAGAAGGACTTTAGGCCTCAGACATCCGTACCATTTACCAGGTCCTCCAGAAGTCTTTCTGAAGTAGTTGTGGACAGGATAATGCAAAACTTCCTCAGAGCTCAGATCAAGATGGATGTTACCTTGGCTCCATCCCATATTGGATATGTGAGTCTACCTGCTACTACTCACAGTTTTCACTCCTTCTCTGAACCAGCCTTCGATTTCAGAGCCCCAGGATCTGACAGCTCTGAGAGTTCCAGACCTGGATCCCAACAGAATTAGTTCCTCGACTCTGACTTTATCCCTGACTAGCTCTGCTCCTATGCCTTCAGATTGGAACAGGTCCCAGATCCAAAGCGTCATGTACTTCATATGTGTGGCTGCAACTTGGGTCATTCCTCATATCTTTATTATTCATTACAAAATGGATCTGGTTTCTAGGGGAAGAGCATCCTTAAGCTGCACTGTGCTCATGAATATCCTGCCTCAGAGTACACCCAGGATTTTGGGGACCTGGGGACTCTCTCACAACTATTGAGGATTGAATGAAAATTGACATCAGATAAAGAAGTTATGTGCTCATTACACCTTTCCATCAGTGTTATCCATTTTCATTCTTCCTCAACTCCCCTCCCACCAACCTTCAACATTTTTCACAATTAATTTATGGAAGAAGGAGAATTTATAAGGGCACCAATGATATCCTTCCTTTCACTGTTGCAGTGTTCTTTACATCTGGGATTCCCTGCCAAGCATAGACCAACATCCGGCCAGTATACCGTAACCTACTGCTTTAAGGTACACTAAACATCACAAGTATGCTCCTTGCGTAGTGTGTAGGGCATAAAGGTGATGTCTGGATGTACCTTTCTTACAATTGTCTGCTGCCAGTTCAAATGCATTTGTTAATCATTGGTCTGAATGCCTACATCCATTGTCTGCAGTTGGAATGCAATTCTGTTCCCCGGTTGAATGCCTATGCCTGTTGCTAAAGTCCAAGCTGTGGCAGATAAGTATCCCTCTGTGTTTTGTTTTGTTTTTTTCTTGGCTTTTTGTTGCTGCTAAGGTTAATGTCATCCAGGAAGGGTAAATGCCAGTGTCAGAGCTAGCTTCTCCATATAGTCCGTTATGACGAGTGTCTCTTTTGCCTAGGAGCTTTGCACAACCATACAACCTGTTCAATTTGTCAGGCTTTTGTACCAGAAACCTTTTGTAGTAGGTTGTCTTCCCTTTAAAGATACAATGTAAAGAACTTCCTGCCACGAGTGTCTGCCATTAAGGAAGAAGAAGGTGAAAAAGGCAAGACTGGAATCTTCTGATGTCCAGCTTATGCTGGGTGTTTCTCCTGAGGTTGCTGAGAACCCTAAGGCTTGCTTGGTTGTGTTGTCAGATGCCTCTGCCATGACCGAGTTGGAGGGTGGCGAGGATCTGGTGCACAGCACATCCGAAGAGGCTTTGCAGGCATCCATTTTTACATTCAGGGGGAGCCACAGCTGATTCATTATGATGGCCCTGGGGGGTATTCCACAGATTCTCATTAGGGAAGAGTTTCCTACTGTGATTATTGAATGCCATCCTGTGTATAAACCTTCACAGTTTTATAGGGTGGACATTATTTTAAAGAAGAAACAGAAAACTAAGCATCTTTCTCCCACTCGTACGGATCCATGGAGATAGTGGCAAACCTTTACTCAGGGGTTGTTTAATGCTTTAATGGCAGTAAAACCTCCTCAGGGTTTCTGTTCCTGTTCCTCCTTGGTCCTGTAGTCCCATTAAAAGGCCCAGAGAACAGGCTGCGACTGAAGATGAGTCGGCTTCTGAGGAGGATTCCTTGGCTTATTCCACTCAAATTCCTTCTCCTTTGGACAGTGGGTCAGAGGAGGAGGAGTGTAACAGTCCTGATACTCCTTTTGAAGAAATTTCCTTCTGGGACACAGTTTCTAAGATGATGGATTTTTTTAAATGCGATTTTGATCAGGATTCTGACATCCATAGGAAGTATTATGAGTTGCTGCAGATGGATTTCCCAATACCTTTTGCTATTCCTCCTGTTTTGACTGCTTTGTTTGATGTTTTTTCTAATGCCTGTAAAGCTCCTGATTCTCTGCACCTTGATCCTAAAAAAGCTGATAGGCTTTATAGGGTGCTTGAGTATTTTAATTTCTTGTAGAAATGTTCTTCTGCTGATCCTTCAGTGGTGTCTGTAGCCTTTGACAAGCCTTTTCATTTGCTTCCTTCATCCAAATAACTGCCTTCTGATGTTCTTCTTCTTTTGGCTTTTCCCGGTTAGGGGTTGCCACAGCGGAACTCCAGTCCGCTAATGATTGGCAGTAGATTTTTACGGTGCCAAGGTGCCAGCCTGATGCCCAACCTTCAACGAAGGCACGCCCATTCACGCATGTCTTTCAAACGCCACCCAACCATGGGGAGGACATGCAGACTCCACACAGAAGGCACTCCAGCTGAGAATCGAATGGGAGAACCTCTTGCTGTGAGGCAACAACACTACCGCTGCACCACCTTCTGATAAAGACAGTAAAACCAGGGGATGTCTAGGTAAGTAGGTTTACACTTGTGGTACTCTGGCCTTTTGGGCTATTAATTATCAGACTAATTTGTCCAGCTATGTTTTGGCTCTTCATTCTCAGGACAGTCAGCTTATTTCCAATCTCCCTGACTCTGAGGATAACAGTTATGCTCTTTGGATGGGGCTTCATCTCAAATGGTTCGCCATTCTATTCAGTATAGCTATGCAGCAGCAAATGCTTCTTCTACTGCTGCTGCTGCTTTCAGTTATATTATAAGTTATTCTTGGCCTAGGCCTCAGGCTTTACCTGATGACATCAATGCTAAGCTGATGTATACACCTGTTGATAATAAACTTTGGTTTGGGGAAGCAGCTGCTGGGTTGTTTAATTCTCTTTAGGATAAAATGAAGGCCTTACAGGAAGTCAAACATGTTTGTTTTTCTGTGCCTAAATTTCAAAGAAACTACCCCAGTAAGCCAGCTTTTGTTTGCAGGCAGTCTTGTCCTCCTCCTAAGAAAAAAAAGGGTGGCAAGCAGGTTCCACCTGCTAAGGTCACTCATGCTACAGGGAATCAAAAGTTGCCCTTTCCAGATAAACCAAGTGCTGTACAAGTATCAGTCCTTTCCCAGTCACATTCCTCTTTTTGTTCACCTGTCTCTGTCTTCCATCATGGCTTCTGATTAATCAGGATTCTTGGGTTCTGTCCATTAGTTGCCAAGGGTAATTCATGGTGTGGAAATCCCATCCCCCTTTTGTGGGCACTCCTCAGCCTCCTCACGAACAACTTTCTTTTTTCCCCAGAGATTCTTTGAGACATTTTGCCTCAGGGTACTATTTGAAAGGTTACTGTGCCCTAAAGGGGAAGGGGTTTTACTCAAGAATGCTTGTAATGACCAGAAAAGAGGATCCTGGGAGGCCAGTTCTAGACCTTTCTTATGAAAATAATTTTTTGAAGGTGCCATCCTTTCAGATGTAGTATCTCTTCAGACTCAGTTTCCTCTTTTGATCCTTAAGGCTGAGATGGTGTCTTTGGTTCTGCTTATGTACATATTACTAGCCATCCTCTATTTAAGACATTTTTGCATTTCTATGTTGCTTCCTTGCATTTTCAGTTCTCTGCTTTGCCTTTTGTCTTTGTACTGCCCCAAGGGTATTCACCAAATGTCTAGCTGTTGTAATTACTTTTTGCAAGCTTCAAGGGGTGCAAATCTTTCCTTACTTGGACAATCTGATTCTGATATCCTCTCCAGAGATGGTGTTGAAATTTTTTTCATTTTGCCATTTCTCTTCTTCAGAGCCTGGGGTTCACAGTACACTTCAAAAGGGCTTCTCTGACTCCTTCTCAGGATCATGTCTTTCTGGGTTGCAGGAATCAGACAGTACCCATAATGGCTGTGAGAAATTTGATGAGATGGGATAATGCCAGCTGTGTTTGGGACAGTAGGACAATAAATGTGTAAAATATACCAGCGTAGCCAGCTGAAATTTCGTTAAGAATTATATGCCATTTGTATAAAGAAATATATCTCATCTGTATCTGAAACTGAAATGTCTTTGTGAAGTTGCTTGTGTGGAAAATTTGTTAGAACTGTGTGTCATTTGAACATCAAACTGACTTGTACAGGTGCTTTTGCCTCAAAATATTTTAAAGTGGTTTGTGTTAAGATAATGTATTAAAAGTGGGTCCTGCTGGACAGAGAAGCAGTTAAACAATTATCTAGTTTCTTTTTTTAAGAAATATCAGGGAGATGTGAATGAACTATTAAAGTCAATAAAATGTTATCTCTCAGTTGTGAAGGAAGGCAAAGACAGAATGTCTACTGGAATAGTTTTTCCTCTATGGTTTGTCCCTGCAGGAGCAGTAATTGTTTTATGACATCCTGAAAACTGCACCAGATCTGAGTAATACTCTGTTTCACATGAGGGTGAAGAAATCCTGTCTAAACTTCAAAAGGAATACTGTGGGACCTAGAGTCATGTGACCAGAGATGTGGTCATTTTGTTTAGTCATCCTGGATATTATATTTTAGATATTACTAGGGGAAATCTGAGTACAGCGTAGTCTGTGTTGAGGCCTGACTCCAGAAGGATTATGCACCATCATCTGCCTTGCTTGTTCTTGAGTAAGTTGTTAGAAAACAGTATTGTTTAGGGCAGTCAGGAATATTTAGCAAGATTAGTTTATTTCTGTTTTTCTTTACTGCCTAAGACTGTTCAATGATTATTTCAATATTTCTTGTGAAGAGAACTCTGTGTTTACTGTACATATATATTTAGTATTTTCATGTCCTTTGTTTATTGTTAAATATATTTTAACCTTTTATTGTGGCTGGTCCTTTTAGGAAATATTCAAACTCCTTATACTTATTTATTTCATGTGACTGTGGGAAGTCTCTGAAGGCCTAAGCTGTCTTGGTCAAACTACTTCTATTTCTATTGATATTAATATTGCAGATTATTAATTGGATATCCTTTGTAAGGGCCTTAAAGTAAGTGATTAAATAGGGTGACTGGTGGCAGTGATTGAACTACCTTATAGTCTGGGAAGAGGGGTCACAGTGGGTAAGCCTGTGCCAGCCTTGCCCAGATTTTTCTGAGCTATTTGGGGCAGGGACATGAAGCAGTTTGGCAGAAGGGGTGCTGGAGGACTTGGCTAGGTCACTTGGCTGAGGACTTGAGCCTGTAGCTGTGTTAGTAGGGAGCCTTATTGGGGCCTTGGAGGGATACAAATATAAAGCGATCCAGACCTCGGGCTGAGTGTTCTCCTAGTGTGCTCCTAAGGGAAATTGTGTTTGATGCAGAGAGATCTGCATCTGTAAATACTGTATCTGTTTTCCCCAAGGTGAACATTCCCTCACTGGTGTCAGTGGACAGGATTGAGGACCATCATAATGGCATCCTTACCTTCTGCAAAATCATTAAAACTTGTTTTCTTCCTCTGGCCTCCATTACAGCCAGGGAGTTTCTGAGAGTTATGGGGTTTATGGCAGCCACCACTCCTATACTCCTTCTGACCAGAGTCCACATGAGGAAGTATCAGTTGTTTCTGAAGTCAGTATGGTTTCTACATGCTCATCCTTCAGAGTTTGTTGTTTCTCTTGTTCCCTGTTTGAAGAAGGAACTTCTCTGGTGGATTCAGCAGTTGTCTTTAAATCCAGGGCTCACCTTTCAGCCTCCTCTTTCAGCTCAGGAACTGTTTTCAGATGCTTCAGACATGGGATGAGGAGCGGCTTTTGGCTCCCAAGAAGTACAAAGAGGATGATGACCTCTTCAGCAGAAGGAGCACATCAGTGTCAAAGAGATATGAGCTCTTATGCTGGCTCTGCAGGCCCTTCATCCTCTTTTTTTTTTCTACAGGGAGTGTCAAGGTATTTACAGACAGTACCACAGTGATGTGGTATGTAAACAAACATGGAGGAACAAGAACTTATCTTCTTTGCCAGATGACACAGTTTGGGATGCTGGTGTCAGCTATCAAGTGACTCTTCAGGCAGTTCATATCCTTTCAGAGTGAACATTGTAGCCGACACTGAGCAGAGCCTTATCTCAATCCCAGGAATGGATGCTTCACAGGGATGTGTTTATGGACATTGTCCACCAATGGTGTACTCTACAAGTAGTTTGGTTTGCCTATACTCTGAACACACAGCTTTCTTTGTTTTGTAACATAGTCCTAGGTCCTCTGGTGTGGTAGTGAGATGCTCTCTATTTTTCTGGGAATGGGATGCTTCTGTATGGATTTCCTCCCCTTCCTCTCATTCGAAAAGTCCTGTTCAAAATTGAACAGAATACTCCCAAAGTCTTGGGGACTCCCTTTTGACCCCAACAGTATTGGTTCCCTGTTCTTCTACCATCACAAGTCACCTCACAGGGTGGGCCTTCTCACGCAAGACATAGGATCTCTCCTCCATCCCCACCTGTCCGCTCATCAATTGACAATGTTGGTGATAGTAATCTGATTCCTCTTAGACACCTATATTTTGAGGACATGCTGTGGTTCCTGCAGTAGGGCAGAAAGCCCAGTACTAGGAAATCCTTCTTATCCAAATGGAATTTTTTTTTTTTTAGTGCCTGTCTCATAACCTAGACCCACTTATAATTGATGTTCCTTAGTTTCTCTTTTATCTGTTTAAGTTGCTAAATGCTGGTTTGGCCCATCAGTTAAGAACCCGTTATCAGCTATCTTTGCTTGTCTGCCTTAATCTTCTCTTTCAGCTTGTAGATTTCAGACTAAACAATTTCTAAAAGGTGTCCTTCATAGGAGACCTCCCAGGAAGCTTGTTCCCTCTCCCTGGGATCTTAATTTTGTTTTGGAGAAGTTGAATCTGGATCCTTCGGAGATTGCTGCTTCAGCTACTTTGCAGCATTGTTCTTACTTCTGCCAAACAGATGAGTGAAGTACATGTCATTATGGCTTGTCCTCCTTTTTTAGTATTTCATAAGGACAGGGACAGGTGTCTTTACATAGTAAGCCTTTTATATGCATAAGGTGGTTAATGAGTTGTCACTTAATCAGTCTATTAGTTTTCCAACTTTTTTCCCCTATGCAAAATCTGCCAGTGAGAGAATGCTGCATACTTTGGATGTGCATAGGCAACTCAGATTGTATTGGAATAACAGTAAAGGGAGGAGGAAGGAACAGTGCATCCCTCTACAAAGCCTCCTGGCTATGTTCATGTATTACTTAACTTAAGCTCTCCTATCCCCTCCCCTACTTACCTATGAACAACTACCAAGATATTCACTGTTATGCCCTACAGTACTAAAATTCTAACAGCTATTTTGTTTTTCTAGACTGACTGTATCTCCTAATCCTTGCTATTTGTAATGTAGCTAATTGCTGAAAAGTGTTCAGACTGTTTCTATAGTTCAATGTGAATATCTGATTGTTTGAAGTAGAATGTACCATGTTTGTTTTTACAACTATGTATGACTATATTACTATTTGATACCAATCTGGAGCTTTTCTCCCCGGGCCTCCACTGAAAATGGACCTAGTCCAGTCGGAATTTCCCGGTCAACAAATGCAAAATAAAAAATAAAGGTATTAGAAAAAACTGATCAGTTTTTTTTTTTTTTTTTTTATCGTAGGTCAATAGGATTAGCTGTATGCAAGCCAGGTATTTCTTATTGCAATTTAAAGGCTTTTTATTTTTGTTGCACTTTTCATGGCAAGAGCCTTTCTTCTTCTGTGAAGGCTCATTCAACTAGAGCTGTGGCTTCTTCTGGTGCTTTTTTCAAGGGGTTGGATACTAATTCTAGTCTTGAAGCTGCTCCCTGAACTTCTATGCATACTTTTACCAAACACTACAAATTAGATGATGTGTGCAGAGATAGAGATGGTTTTGTTACAGCCATTCTTCATGGCTTTGTAGAGGGATGCACTGTTCCTTCCTCCTCCCAGGTTTGCTCTTGAACTTTGGCAGTCTCCCACATGGAAGGAATACTGCAACAGTGAATGGAAGGACATAGTACAGTTGTGTAAAATCTGACCATAACAATATATGTCCTTTCCTTCACTGTTGCAGTATTCTCTCACTACCTCCATCCCCCAGTCCTCCTCCTGCATGGATGTACAGTTTAGATCCTGGTGTTTATTACACTGGTCTCCTACTGGGGCAATCAGTTCTGAGAAAGCTATATACAGACATCACCACTGTGCCCTGTGCCAAGCAAAAAGCATACTTGTGAAAATCGGCATACCTTAAAAAAACAGTAGGCTTTTGTATACTGGCCGGACAGACATCAACGGCGACCCTTGTTTTCTATCAGGATGTTATGGTAATATTGCTGACATTATGTCAACCAGCAACCAAGATTTTAGGTATAGTAAGGTTGGCACCCTATGGGTAAGGGAGGAGCTCAAGAGCTTTTGGTAGCCACGAGCTACAATAATGGCCAATTCAGATCCAGAGATCAGATCTGAACCCACCTGTTGAGCAAGAATGAAAATGGTCAACAGAGATGGAATGTCATGGTGAGTACAATAACTTATTTTTGCTTGTTAATGGCCAAAAAGTCAGGGGACATTATACCAGTATTGGTTCTAAGCAAACTAAATCCAAATGGTCATGGTCCAGTCCATTGTGCCATTTCTAAGCAAGGACCATTGGAAGTCCTCCCTAGATCTTCAGGATGCGTATTATCAAAGCAAAACTGGACAGGCAGTCCTGTAGACACTTACACTCTCAGATGGGAGCCAGTCATTACCAATTCAGACTCCTGTCCTTTGGACTCAACAAAGCCCCCAGGGTGTAAACCAAATGTATGGGTGTGGTGGCAGCTCAGCTGAGGCTAAAAGGATTCTTATTGTTTCCATACCTAGATGACTGGCTCCTCACCACCACACCATGCATCTCTTACAACAACCCATGGACTATTTGCTCCACATTTCTCACTCACTGCGGATAACACTCAAGTATGCCAGATCAAGTCTGACACCAGTACAAATCTTGGATTGTATTGGTGCACATATGAATGCAGCAATGCAAATTGCCTCTTTGCCTACTCAAAACATAGATACACTCATGTCTCAGGTTCTTCTGATTCTATCCCATCCATCTTCTCCAGCTAAAGTAATTTTAGTTATGTATTTTATTTCACTTTGACATTTGTTAAGTAGGTATGTCAGACTGAGCATGTGCCCTTTTCCAATGGACAGCTGGGGAGAAAAGCTGCAAACAGAGCAACTGTAAAGCAAAAATAACACCAAGTACAGAAAATTTCAGATACATGACAGATGCTAAGTACAGAACTAACTCTACATACATAACAATATAATACAAGATAAGATACAAGAGAAGAAGTCAAGATATATGGAAAAAAGATGTTTGTGCATGGCCGCTACTTGTGTAATGAAGTGTGGAAATGAACACACACACACGCATACAGTTTTCTAAATAAGTACATTTTCGTAGTTCATTATAGAAGCTTCACTTCTAACATGCATGGCGGCCATGCACATATTTTTTTTATCCATTTACTTTCTAAATTTCTAAGTTTGTAATAGCAATAATTAAAAATATTAAAAAATTTTCCCTATTTTTGGGCCTTTGTCCCCCATAAGATATGGCTTTCTACAGATTTCTGAGGATGAGAGGTATGAGTAGCACTTGTCACCCTAACTCAGTCAGCACCCCTGGGAGAGCTGACAAAACTATTTAATAACTTAGCTGTTAGCTTTGCAAAACATGACATCATTAGCCAGCCTTTACAGCAGTAATTTTATCTCAATGTTTTTTGAGCAGTTCTCACTGAGTAATGCACAAGACAGGTTAATACCATGAACTACTGACAAGCCATTCATTACATTTGCCTACACCCAGCACATGTAAAGAGAGTGACAACATCCTCCTTTCAATGGAATAGTGGACCTAACATAGGCAAAGCAACAGATATGGGACAAATAAGAAAGGTCCTAAAGGTCCTGTTCTTCTTCACTAATAATGCCTCTGATTCATCCAAAAACCACATGGAGGAAAAAAATAAATATTATACATTTGAAGAAAATAGTTAAAACCGTGATTAAAGAAAGTAGTCTACACAAAAGAGGGTGTATCCCCTACTACATGTTAAACCAATCACATAAGCGATGAACTTGTTAATCTCCCAAAACAGTCACCAAAATAAGCCGAGCTCTAATTTCTAAGCAAGTGTATTCTATTTGCCCTGAGGATTCCTGGTCATTCAGCTGTTAGTTTGTATTTTCATTGAAATACTCAAGCAGGACTTAGGTTGCAATCCAGGAGGGTTGGTGTGTTACTATTAGTAATCACAAGTATCCTATTCTGTTTTTTTTTTTTTTAATGTTATACTTTGTATGGTTTGTTTTAGTACTTATAACTCTGGCCTTACAGTGTAGGTAGCTGCCCATTCACTTCTGTGGTATGGGAATTGGTTTCCAATTGTTAGTTGTCGGGGGATGGGGTTCGCAGGACTGGCCTGTTTTTGTTGGTGGTGTCCTGTAAAGGTAATGGGCAAGTGTTTGACAGTTTGCAGGAAAACAGTTTATAGATTTTTTTTCCTTTATTTAAGGTGACAATCATTAATGTGTGTCTGTGTGTTTGAAAAGCTAAAGTGTGTGCATATGTGTGTGTTTGAAAAGCTGAAGTAGAGTAGGGAAGTTAAACTCAGCCCTACAGATGGAGTCAGACTTATGTACTTCCATTTCACTTTTGAGTTTCACTTCTGGCTAAATGAGCCATAAGAAGTGTCACTTCAAAAAGCTTAATTATTCATGCTTTAGGGTGTATGGCAGCAGTGAAAGTTCTACTTCCTTTAGCATGCGACTTTATACGTATCCTTCAGTGGAGTCTAGCTGCTCAGTAGTCTATTTTTCAACAAGTCTTATATCTTCCAATCAAGCTTTCAACAATATGCAAACACCACATTCAGTGCTGGATCCAGTCAGATGATATTTACTTAGGTGTATCCTTTGTTTTACCACCCCCAATGGCCACATCAAATACGTAAACCTCCCAGTTGGTAAGCATTACCTGGGAAGAATGGTCAAAGGCATGTGGTCCCCCAAGAGACCAATTCACATATCAGCAACCTGGAGATGAGAGCAGTCATAGCTTTACAGGAATTTCATGATGTTGTTCCTCTGGGGACTGTTGTGATTCAAATCAACAAGTCTGTAGTCTGATACATCAACAAGCAAAGGGGAGCCCATTCTTAACTCCCCTGCTGAGAAGGTATGAGAGTGTGGCAATAGGCGATCTCCTCCAACCACTTTCTATCTGCAATCCACATTCAGGACAATCCAACATACCAGGGGAGAAACTCAGCAGGTTCATTTTACTACCTCATGATTAGTCTCTCAGTCAGTGGTGTATACCTTTTTCTGTCATTGAGGCCATACTTGCTGTGACCTCTTTTTTTTCCCACAGCAACAAGGGCAACAGGTATTTTGCACTGATCCACATTTGACCAGCCAGTCTCCTTTATGCTTATCCCTCACTTCATTTGCTCCTCAAATTTGTACAGAAAGCATTTATGTTGGACTTCCAAGATGGCTGCACAATAAGTAGCAGCTTAACTCCAGGTCTCCCAGTATGGAAACAGAAACTTAACAGAGAAGGCCAGTAGACTTTTAATTTTGGGTAAATATCAGTAATGGTTGAGTAGTGTACTGCCTGGATGCCAGGAAAAAAGAAATACAGAGCATCTGGAAAAGAATCAGCTACAAAGAGGAAGAAGATACAGTGACTGTGGAATGTTCTGCAGCTGTTCCACAAAAAGCAATGAAACCTCCAGGCATGATTTCCAGGTACCTACAGGAACATATAAGAGAACTGCACACAGACCTGTAAAACGAAAGACTGATAGAGTATATTAACACAAACAATACAAGGCCTTAAAAAATGGAAGAAAGTGTAAACAGATATTCAGATGAGGTGATAAAGCTGTAAAAATGCAGAGTTTTAAATGAAGATAGCAGTGGCTGAATATGAGACTTCTTAGGAAGAGATTTTCAAACAATAATAGAAGTGCAGGACACAGCATGTAGGGAAAACTGGAGATTTTCAGCTGTAACAGAGAAGCTGAAAGGAACATACATTAATTTTATAAAAGCACAAATAAGCAACTGAAGTGGTATTCCACAGCATTAATTGTTAGATGAAAGGGTCTATATTATATTCTCGAAAGCCGACGAATCTGACATTGTATTTACTGCAATGTAGTGTGGTCTCGGAGTTGTTATATTTAAGTAGCGGTGGGTGGGGGTGCAGGGCGGCTTGCCCCCCTGCTTAAACCCATTAGGGTACTTTTTTTTTTTTGTCTTTTTATAAGGTCAACGTTTGAAGACATCGACCATATGGTGTCGACCATATGTTGTTCGAAGTTTTCAACCGTCGATCTTATAATATAGACCCAGATGAAAGGACACATTGTGTGCATGCTTCAAACCTGGCTGTGAAAAAGCAACCTAGACTTTAATGGCAGAGATGCAATCCTACCAGCATAAGGTGCTTATTCTGACAAACCTGCACCAATGGTCGAAATACTAAAAGTGGGAGACAGCAGAGTGTTTGTTGATAATGATTGCTTATTGTACCCCAGGTAGAAGAGGAGTAAACTCAGTCCACTATTCAGGGATTGTTGAGATGTAGGTGTGAGATTTAAAGTGCTGTACCAAGCTGTCTTCAAGCTATTTTTTCATGGAGGGTCAGTATCATTTCTAGATGAAGTGCATAATTAGGATGAAATACCAAAAGTTTGTCCAACAAAAAGTAATTGTGAAACAGAAGGCAATTCTGCTTCTTGTTCTAGTAGTAAATACAACATAGAGACTGTATCCGTGCAACAATTTCAGCTGTTTCAATGGAAAATGTGGGAGAGAAGGCCAGAGCTTAAGAGTTGAGTAGAAGAATTGAGAGTACATTGGAAATGAAGCAGAGACAGGATTTGGCAGATGGAGATGAACAGTAATAAAGCCAGTAACTTAATGCAGTGTTACATTGCAATACTTATATTTGTGAAATATGACAGAGCAAGACCATCTAGACATATTGGACTTTTTCAGAATGTGTTGAATTTGTGGGGGTGTGCCCTACTTCATATCAGTAAGGTTTGGAGAAATGCTTTGGGGAGGGGAAGAGAAGGGAGAAATTGAACTGTAAGTAAAGAAAACAGTTCCTTTTCTTAATAGTACTATGCTTGTGGTGTATGGGTTTTTTGCACGCTGTAAAGGAAATTTTTCTCAGGTATGTATAAGTTTAATAGGGATTGTAAGTAGGTGCTGCTGCTCATTTGTTTTTTTTTTTGTTTGTTTTTTTTTTTCATTCTTCCGGCCTTCTCTGTTTGCTGTTCACTTTTAAGAAACATAGGCACTGAAATGTCACAAAGAAATACAAAGCCTGGTTAAATCAGCATGACAAAAGAACAATTAATCTGCTTTTTCTCATTCCTGCTTGTGGGAATGACTGGATTAAGTGCCTTACATTGGTTTAGTAACAAAGTTTAAGAGAAAGCAAGTAAATCAAAAAGAATACTGAATATTATGACACTTTTTTTCTAGCAAATGAATGTATGCTTAGTAACAAGTCGGTATCTGGCCATCATGCCTCCATGGAAACAGTATGATAAAGAGAAATGAACTGTCTGGTTCTCATTGCTCCATGGAGACAATCTGATAATGTGAAATTGGCTGTCTGGTTCTCATGTCTCCATTGAGTCAATCTGACAAGCAGAAATGGGTTACAGTCTGGTGGAGAGTGATTGGCTCGTGAAAAAAAGAGAACTAGCTAGTAGATAATGTTCTCTGAAAGCATTCTGGTGTTTTCACTGCTAGCAGAGCTATACAGATAAGTCAAAACCAGTTAGCAGCTAGTAGAAGCACAAGTTGCATCATGCTTCTTAGCATGGACAACCTTTCTTTTAGGTTAATGGAGGTCTGTGGGTGTAGCTGTCAGTCTGGGACAGTTGCTCCTATTACAAGCTGAAAACTTCAATATTTGAAATTGTACATAGTTTTGTGTGTTACTGTTCAATAAATATATTTCAGGGGGTATCGGGTTTTTTTTTTTGTTTGAAGGTTTTCAATGCAACCAATACATTTGTAAGATGTGACATATTTTGAAATGGATATGAGAAGAAGCCAGTATATAAGTTATAGAAGAACTGTAACCAGCGTGTGCCATATAGACAGAGAAAAAGTTTGTAAAACAAAAAAGCTCACATAGTGAACAGACACCAACAACACTCTAATTTCTATGCAGAGTCGACTGCTAGTTCATCAATGAAAGGAATAAAAATGCAGACTGCAGATATCACATAAAAGCAGAGAATTTATAAATTCCAAACAGGAAAAAATGTCAATTATATAAAAAAAGGTCAAACGCTGTCATCCATTCAACCATGGACTTATCCAGAACCATTTTACTTGCATATAAAAATCATTTCTATTTAAAAATCAGGCAGTCATGTGATTGTTCAGTGGATACCACATTTGAAATGATTGGAATTGTGCCCCCATATATGTTAACCTGGTTATATACCAATGGGAAAAGAAGTATGTTGTAAAATCTGATTTAAGAGAGAGAATGGAATGCCTATCTTTGTTTCTGGACGATACATTCATCCTTTGGAAGGGTAGAGAACAATAAAGGGAAGAAGTTATTACCTACATCAACAATATTAACCTTTTTGGTAAGATTTAAACCAGAGCCCCACTGACAATCAGATTGACTATCTGGAAGTGATAGTCTACAGAGATAGGAGAACTAGTATTTTGAGTCAAGGCTGTATAGAAAACCTACATTTCCTAATAAATATTTGGAGTTCAACAGCCGTCACCCTGGATACACAAACATGAACATTTTCAAAGGTCAATTAGCGAGAGCATCTATAATGAGTTCCAACAGGGTCAAGTTCCAGATGGGACTAAATAAATTAATTTATATTTTCTGAGAAAGTGGAAATGCAAGATATGTATTATACAAAATTAGTGTGGAATTACTAATGGATGGGGCACTAAATAAAATCTACTATTAGGTATGACACAAGGGTAGTTGCCCTAGACACCAGGACAAAATACAATCAGGAAAGGGTTTACATCAAGTCTGTGGTGTTATAATTGGATAGCTACACCAAAGAAAAAAAAAAGGATATATTTATTAGAAACTAGAACATATTTAGGGGTAATGATGATATCTTTACGACCACTGGTGAAACTCCAAGATTTGTCTATATGAGTGGGAAGAAGTTCAATTTTTGATTGGAACATCCCAAGAGAAAAATAATGTATAGCAACAAGGGCACCAAACATTATAGTGCATGCAACCAATGTAGATATATTTAAAAAGAACAGAAAAACAGTATAGGTAACCCGCTAGAGTAGTACATTTTGTAGATGGGAATTGTAACACCAGAGGAATAGTGTATATAGCAATTTTCTCAAGCCATAAATATTTCTGCAGTGGAAAGACAGAAAGGCAGTCTTGTGAACATATTTAGGAACATTTACATACAACTGCCAAAAGCCACACAAGCAGTGCCCTTTATGTACACACAGACATATGACCCACATTTACAAAGTGTAAGTTTGGCATTTTAGAAACAATACCTAAGAGCATTGGGGGGCAGTTAGGAAACACAGGAAGAGAAAAAGGAGCTCATTTGGCAGCTCAGGATGAATTCCATGTCAGTTCTTAGTTTAAATGACCAGACCTCATTGACACCAATACTGAAACTATTATCAGCTGATGTATAAATGAAGAGAAATAACTAAGCAAAACATAACAAGGTTTATTTGGATCCCTACTTTAAAAATGGAGTTTGAGACGGTAATTTACAGAATTATTAAAATGTTTATTCTATACAACTTGCATGATTGTTTGCTATTTACTTTTTAAATGTGATTAACACACACTATATAAGTGTTGACTAGAAATACCTATTTACTACATTATTTTTTTATCCATTTGTTTTATAACATAATACTTCACAGGATTTTTTCAGCTGGTTGATATCTGTTGTCTTGTAACTTGTGGTAAAATGCATGTTATATGGTTAAATGTAACATTGTCTGTTTAAAACTTTCAAATGTAGGATCAGTTGAACAGTAACATGACTGCGTGATTTTTAAATAGAAAGAGGTGTTAGATGTAAGTAAAATGGTTGTGAAGAAGTCCATGGTTGAGTAGACAAAAGTGTTTGACCGTTTTTATTGTATTTGGCAAGTCTCTATTTTATGTGACATCTGGAGTCTGTATTTTTATTCATTCCAGTGACTAACAGTGTATAGTATATAACACTTCCACCTGTCCCCCAGAGTATGCATGTAACACAAAAGCTGTAACTAGACATAGTGGGACTTGTGATGGTCTCTCAACCCTAGACGAGTACTGAAGGAGCCTCAGTCTTCACCACTGACACCAGTGAGAGGTGGCTACTAAAAACAGGAATGGATTTACTCATTATTTTGAAATTCGGCTGTTTGCACCATGCAGAATTTCTTGTAATAGCATACAGAACATGATCTAGACCTGGGAATGGGCTCTGTGTTTCTCTCCAGACCCCAAACAAGACTCCACACTGACCACTTTAGAGCACTGTGTCCCAGTTGTAAGTAGCTGACACACCCACACTATTTTTTTTTTATTGTCATGCACACACAGTCTTGGGAAAGGCTGGCAGAGATTTACTAGATATGCCACTCTGCCAAGACTATAAGGTAATCATGCTGACACCAGTCAGCTACTCTAAAGCTTTTGCAAGGGTATCCAATTACTGAGTAAAAGTAATTGTAATACAAATGGTATAGTGTGACCAAAGCAAAAAGCTTTGCAGGGTGGTCACAGTGTCACTAAAATAAGCATAAGCACTCTCAATATGTGAAAACATTCTCTGAAAGACCAGCCACAATGAAAAGCATAGAAACGTAATAATAGCTAATAAAATAGAAAACATCAAAATACTGAATATCTAGTTACTGGAAAGGACAGAATTTTAATCACAGGTGCTATAGGAAATAACACAGTGGATAGATTTACATAGATACAGAAAAACAATACTTAACTAATCTCACTATATTTTCCTGTCTAAAGAAGTGTTCCCTATTTAACTGAAATAATTCAGCAAGGCAAAATGAAGTGCTGGGATGCTTTCTTCCAAAAGGCAGGATAATGATATTTTACCTGACTGAGTAACTGCAATAACTGTCAAAGATCTTTACTTGTCATATTCCAAAAAATCAAAACAAAACAGAAAGAGTTTGGTCCTTTCAGTGCTGGTTTTGAAATGACATCACATCTGTTACAGCATCTGAAAGCTATAGAACAATTTCAAGAACTACCATCCTTCCATTCTATAATTCTCTGTTAAAATGTATGCATTTAATCAGTTATAATAATAATGTCTGACATACAAGGATATGTGTTCTGTGTCCAGCAAGATCCAGCATCAAAATGTTTTCAAAATAAGCAATTCCACAACTACATTTTTAATACAAGCAACTGAACAGTTCAGAGGAATAGTGAAATTACATAAAATTCTTTACAAAACTACAGCGGGCTATGCTAGCATATTTACACATGCACTGCCCTACTCTCCCTGGCACAGATGGCATTACATCACATCATCACGGGACTAATAACTATTGAATGCAATGATGCTTTCTGTACTGTCTTTAAATGTGAATGGTATACAGAT
This sequence comes from Protopterus annectens, assembly GCF_019279795.1. Taxonomy (NCBI): domain Eukaryota; kingdom Metazoa; phylum Chordata; order Ceratodontiformes; family Protopteridae; genus Protopterus; species Protopterus annectens. The sequence continues at coordinate 1,635,795,128 of NC_056726.1, read as the reverse complement.
AAATATAAAAAAAGGAATAATGAAGTGTATCAAAACATCTGAGTGAAAAAAACTTATGTTACAGGAGACACACTTGGAAAGAACTGAGCATGTGAGTTTGATAAAACAAAGGTTTCCTGGATGGTTATTAAGAGGAATATGTGAGCTAAAGGAAACCAGGAGTACTTCTATTAATTGCAACAGCAGCTCCTCTGGAAGAAGATAAAAAAGGATAGCAATGGAAGATTTGTAGTGCTAAGGGCTACTGGCAAGGGAGATGGATTACAGTGAGATGTATTTATATTCACCAAAAACTGCTGTAATGGAGCTTAAGGAAACTCTGGGAGAAATGATCAGTTTTCAGCAAGGAATATTACTTATATGTAAGGACTAGAATTTGATTTGCAGCAATGAATATGTGTTTGCGGGGCCCAGAAGGGAAAGTATAACAAAGGAGGGTAGATTTTTGAATACATTTATGAAAATATTCGGCATGGAAGATGTGAGTTCATTAGCAGGAATTTGTAAGGAATTTACATATTATTCATAAAGATATACAAACTGGGCTAGACTAGACAGATTTTACATTTCATAGGAACATGTACATTTAATTGAAGGTATTCATATACACCCAATAACTATTTGAGACCATGTGCCAATAATAACTAAAATAAAAACACAGTATAATGAAATAAAAATGAGATACTGGTGGTTTCCCACCTGTCTGTTGAAAACAAAGGGATGTAATGAATGGGTAGTGCAGATTATTCAGTAACTATTTGAGAGGATAGAAATTACTTCTGAAAGTATAGTTATGGAGTAGCTTTAAATTAAGCTGGAGTTTAAAAATAGAGTGGAAATGAAAGGGAGCTATGGTTAAGAAGTAACAAGAAATATTTGGATGTACTGACAAATGCTAGAGTATTCATAAATAAGGATATTCTCACAGAACAAAAAGAGGATCAACTGCAGAATGCTAAACAGAAATTAATGGATTGGTATGGTAATATAAAGGAATGTATAAATATTGCTGTTAAGCAACTGTTTTGGATAATAAAAGTGGAGCACAGCAACTTTCAGAACAACGACTCAACCTACAGAAATGAGAAAGGGCTTTCACCAAGCTTAGGGAGTCTATAACAAGGAAGGTAACAAGAAATTGTGTAGAGGCATTAGAAATATTTTAGAAATTCTGTGAAAGTCTGCATAAAGCAGATAAATATGGAAAAGAAGAAAAGATACAAATGGAAATGTTTATAGAAGAAGTAAATATGCCAAGGTTAGAGGTAGATGAGGCTCAGTTACTAATGGTTAGGACAGGAGGAGATGAGATAACTGTTGTGGTATATAACCAGTCTACAAGAGAGCCCACAGGGATAGATGTTATTCCTGTAGAAGTATGGAAGATAGGAGGGAAAAAACTGATGACACCTGGAAGGTTTTGTTTAACAGTATTTTAAGAGGAGGAGAAGTACCAACATCATGTAAAAAAGCAGCACTAGCTGTAATAGCTAAAGAAGATAAAGGTCCATGAGATCCAGCTTCATGCAGGCCCATTTCAATACTAAACCATGAGTATAAAGTGTCCATGTCTATAGTGGCTAAAAGTAGAGAAAAAGTAATGCCAAACATGACAGATAGTAATCAGTGTGGTTTTGTGGAGGGGAGACTAACATTTGGGAACAGTAACAGAACACTGATGATCCAGAGGGAAGCAGAATGCCATTGTTGTTGATGGGTCTTGATTTAGAGAAAGCATTTGGGAGAGTATGTTTGCAGATTTTGAACAGGGCAATGGAAGCATTTGCATTTCCTGATAAATAATATATGGCTGATTTGGAGAATAAATAAGGGATGGGAGGCAAAAAGTAAAGTGGGTGGGGTTGTCTGTGATAATTTATGCTTAAGCAGAGGAACCGGACAGGGATATCCGCTTTCCCCTTTGTTGTTTGCATTATATTTAGAACCATTGGCAAAGAAAATAAGGGCCTCAGAAATTCAAGGATGTAATTGGCATGTTAGTCCATAAAAGATGTCTCTATTTGAAGATGATATTTTATACATGACAAAGCCAGAAACAGACATTACAGTTTTGTAGAACATTTTGAGACAGTTTCATATCTTTTCTGGATACCAAATCAATGAAACTAAAAAGAGAAAAGGCAGTAATGGTAATTTATGTACCCAGATATGAATTGGTTTGACAGCATCCATATTTGGGGGACATGATAAGATGAATTATTTAGGAGTATGGATTAGGAACTATTCTGGTGTGTGTCAAAAAAAACTGAAAGAATTTTTTGTTTTGGAAGAAAAAAGAAAAGATTTTTTTAATT